>NW_026970442.1:0-261994 GCF_028390025.1 Pseudophryne corroboree
CTGAATTTTCCAATGCGCAGCTCTTTGCAAAAGAGAGATATTGGCAAGGAAAAGCTGTCTTGTACCTTTGCATTTTTCTCCCAAACGAAGGTCACTAGAAAGAAAATTTTAAAGCCTCCTGTTAGGCCATCATCTACACGACATAGCCCTGAATTTTCCAATGCGCAGCTCTTTGCAAAAGAGAGATATTGGCAAGGAAAAGCTGTCTTGTACCATTGCATTTTTCTCCCAAACGAAGGACACTAGAAAGAACATTTTAAAGCCTCCTGTTAGGCCATCATCTACACGACATAGCCCTGAATTTTCCAATGCGCAGCTCTTTGCAAAAGAGAGATATTGGCAAGGAAAATCTGTCTTGTACCATTGCATTTTTCTCCCAAACGAAGGACACTAGAAAGAACATTTTAAAGCCTCCTGTTAGGCCATCATCTACACGACATAGCCCTGAATTTTCCAATGCGCAGCTCTTTGCAAAAGAGAGATATTGGCAAGGAAAAGCTGTCTTGTACCATTGCATTTTTCTCCCAAACGAAGGACACTAGAAAGAACATTTTAAAGCCTCCTGTTAGGCCATCATCTACACGACATAGCCCTGAATTTTCCAATGCGCAGCTCTTTGCAAAAGAGAGATATTGGCAAGGAAAAGCTGTCTTGTACCTTTGCATTTTTCTCCCAAACGAAGGTCACTAGAAAGAAAATTTTAAAGCCTCCTGTTAGGCCATCATCTACACGACATAGCCCTGAATTTTCCAATGCGCAGCTCTTTGCAAAAGAGAGATATTGGCAAGGAAAAGCTGTCTTGTACCATTGCATTTTTCTCCCAAACGAAGGACACTAGAAAGAACATTTTAAAGCCTCCTGTTAGGCCATCATCTACACGACATAGCCCTGAATTTTCCAATGCGCAGCTCTTTGCAAAAGAGAGATATTGGCAAGGAAAAGCTGTCTTGTACCATTGCATTTTTCTCCCAAACGAAGGACACTAGAAAGAACATTTTAAAGCCTCCTGTTAGGCCATCATCTACACGACATAGCCCTGAATTTTCCAATGCGCAGCTCTTTGCAAAAGAGAGATATTGGCAAGGAAAAGCTGTCTTGTACCATTGCATTTTTCTCCCAAACGAAGGACACTAGAAAGAACATTTTAAAGCCTCCTGTTAGGCCATCATCTACACGACATAGCCCTGAATTTTCCAATGCGCAGCTCTTTGCAAAAGAGAGATATTGGCAAGGAAAAGCTGTCTTGTACCATTGCATTTTTCTCCCAAACGAAGGACACTAGAAAGAACATTTTAAAGCCTCCTGTTAGGCCATCATCTACACGACATAGCCCTGAATTTTCCAATGCGCAGCTCTTTGCAAAAGAGAGATATTGGCAAGGAAAAGCTGTCTTGTACCATTGCATTTTTCTCCCAAACGAAGGACACTAGAAAGAACATTTTAAAGCCTCCTGTTAGGCCATCATCTACACGACATAGCCCTGAATTTTCCAATGCGCAGCTCTTTGCAAAAGAGAGATATTGGCAAGGAAAAGCTGTCTTGTACCATTGCATTTTTCTCCCAAACGAAGGACACTAGAAAGAAAATTTTAAAGCCTCCTGTTAGGCCATCATCTACACGACATAGCCCTGAATTTTCCAATGCGCAGCTCTTTGCAAAAGAGAGATATTGGCAAGGAATAGCTGTCTTGTACCTTTGCATTTTTCTCCCAAACGAAGGTCACTAGAAAGAAAATTTTAAAGCCTCCTGTTAGGCCATCATCTACACGACATAGCCCTGAATTTTCCAATGCGTAGCTCTTTGCAAAAGAGAGATATTGGCAAGGAAAAGCTGTCTTGTACCTTTGCATTTTTCTCCCAAACGAAGGACACTAGAAAGAAAATTTTAAAGCCTCCTGTTAGGCCATCATCTACACGACATAGCCCTGAATTTTCCAATGCGCAGCTCTTTGCAAAAGAGAGATATTGGCAAGGAAAAGCTGTCTTGTACCTTTGCATTTTTCTCCCAAACGAAGGTCACTAGAAAGAAAATTTTAAAGCCTCCTGTTAGGCCATCATCTACACGACATAGCCCTGAATTTTCCAATGCGCAGCTCTTTGCAAAAGAGAGATATTGGCAAGGAAAATCTGTCTTGTACCATTGCATTTTTCTCCCAAACGAAGGACACTAGAAAGAACATTTTAAAGCCTCCTGTTAGGCCATCATCTACACGACATAGCCCTGAATTTTCCAATGCGCAGCTCTTTGCAAAAGAGAGATATTGGCAAGGAAAAGCTGTCTTGTACCATTGCATTTTTCTCCCAAACGAAGGACACTAGAAAGAACATTTTAAAGCCTCCTGTTAGGCCATCATCTACACGACATAGCCCTGAATTTTCCAATGCGCAGCTCTTTGCAAAAGAGAGATATTGGCAAGGAAAAGCTGTCTTGTACCTTTGCATTTTTCTCCCAAACGAAGGTCACTAGAAAGAAAATTTTAAAGCCTCCTGTTAGGCCATCATCTACACGACATAGCCCTGAATTTTCCAATGCGCAGCTCTTTGCAAAAGAGAGATATTGGCAAGGAAAAGCTGTCTTGTACCATTGCATTTTTCTCCCAAACGAAGGACACTAGAAAGAACATTTTAAAGCCTCCTGTTAGGCCATCATCTACACGACATAGCCCTGAATTTTCCAATGCGCAGCTCTTTGCAAAAGAGAGATATTGGCAAGGAAAAGCTGTCTTGTACCATTGCATTTTTCTCCCAAACGAAGGACACTAGAAAGAACATTTTAAAGCCTCCTGTTAGGCCATCATCTACACGACATAGCCCTGAATTTTCCAATGCGCAGCTCTTTGCAAAAGAGAGATATTGGCAAGGAAAAGCTGTCTTGTACCATTGCATTTTTCTCCCAAACGAAGGACACTAGAAAGAACATTTTAAAGCCTCCTGTTAGGCCATCATCTACACGACATAGCCCTGAATTTTCCAATGCGCAGCTCTTTGCAAAAGAGAGATATTGGCAAGGAAAAGCTGTCTTGTACCATTGCATTTTTCTCCCAAACGAAGGACACTAGAAAGAACATTTTAAAGCCTCCTGTTAGGCCATCATCTACACGACATAGCCCTGAATTTTCCAATGCGCAGCTCTTTGCAAAAGAGAGATATTGGCAAGGAAAAGCTGTCTTGTACCTTTGCATTTTTCTCCCAAACGAAGGTCACTAGAAAGAAAATTTTAAAGCCTCCTGTTAGGCCATCATCTACACGACATAGCCCTGAATTTTCCAATGCGTAGCTCTTTGCAAAAGAGAGATATTGGCAAGGAAAAGCAGTCTTGTACCTTTGCATTTTTCTCCCAAACGAAGGACACTAGAAAGAAAATTTTAAAGCCTCCTGTTAGGCCATCATCTACACGACATAGCCCTGAATTTTCCAATGCGTAGCTCTTTGCAAAAGAGAGATATTGGCAAGGAAAATCTGTCTTGTACCTTTGCATTTTTCTCCCAAACGAAGGACACTAGAAAGAAAATTTTAAAGCCTCCTGTTAGGCCATCATCTACACGACATAGCCCTGAATTTTCCAATGCGCAGCTCTTTGCAAAAGAGAGATATTGGCAAGGAAAAGCTGTCTTGTACCTTTGCATTTTTCTCCCAAACGAAGGACACTAGAAAGAAAATTTTGAAGCCTCCTGTTAGGCCATCATCTACACGACATAGCCCTGAATTTTCCAATGCGCAGATCTTTGCAAAAGAGAGATATTGGCAAGGAAAAGCTGTCTTGTACCATTGCATTTTTCTCCCAAACGAAGGACACTAGAAAGAACATTTTAAAGCCTCCTGTTAGGCCATCATCTACACGACATAGCCCTGAATTTTCCAATGCGCAGCTCTTTGCAAAAGAGAGATATTGGCAAGGAAAAGCTGTCTTGTACCTTTGCATTTTTCTCCCAAACGAAGGTCACTAGAAAGAAAATTTTAAAGCCTCCTGTTAGGCCATCATCTACACGACATAGCCCTGAATTTTCCAATGCGCAGCTCTTTGCAAAAGAGAGATATTGGCAAGGAAAAGCTGTCTTGTACCATTGCATTTTTCTCCCAAACGAAGGACACTAGAAAGAACATTTTAAAGCCTCCTGTTAGGCCATCATCTACACGACATAGCCCTGAATTTTCCAATGCGCAGCTCTTTGCAAAAGAGAGATATTGGCAAGGAAAATCTGTCTTGTACCATTGCATTTTTCTCCCAAACGAAGGACACTAGAAAGAACATTTTAAAGCCTCCTGTTAGGCCATCATCTACACGACATAGCCCTGAATTTTCCAATGCGCAGCTCTTTGCAAAAGAGAGATATTGGCAAGGAAAAGCTGTCTTGTACCATTGCATTTTTCTCCCAAACGAAGGACACTAGAAAGAACATTTTAAAGCCTCCTGTTAGGCCATCATCTACACGACATAGCCCTGAATTTTCCAATGCGCAGCTCTTTGCAAAAGAGAGATATTGGCAAGGAAAAGCTGTCTTGTACCTTTGCATTTTTCTCCCAAACGAAGGTCACTAGAAAGAAAATTTTAAAGCCTCCTGTTAGGCCATCATCTACACGACATAGCCCTGAATTTTCCAATGCGCAGCTCTTTGCAAAAGAGAGATATTGGCAAGGAAAAGCTGTCTTGTACCATTGCATTTTTCTCCCAAACGAAGGACACTAGAAAGAACATTTTAAAGCCTCCTGTTAGGCCATCATCTACACGACATAGCCCTGAATTTTCCAATGCGCAGCTCTTTGCAAAAGAGAGATATTGGCAAGGAAAAGCTGTCTTGTACCATTGCATTTTTCTCCCAAACGAAGGACACTAGAAAGAACATTTTAAAGCCTCCTGTTAGGCCATCATCTACACGACATAGCCCTGAATTTTCCAATGCGCAGCTCTTTGCAAAAGAGAGATATTGGCAAGGAAAAGCTGTCTTGTACCATTGCATTTTTCTCCCAAACGAAGGACACTAGAAAGAACATTTTAAAGCCTCCTGTTAGGCCATCATCTACACGACATAGCCCTGAATTTTCCAATGCGCAGCTCTTTGCAAAAGAGAGATATTGGCAAGGAAAAGCTGTCTTGTACCTTTGCATTTTTCTCCCAAACGAAGGTCACTAGAAAGAAAATTTTAAAGCCTCCTGTTAGGCCATCATCTACACGACATAGCCCTGAATTTTCCAATGCGCAGCTCTTTGCAAAAGAGAGATATTGGCAAGGAAAAGCTGTCTTGTACCATTGCATTTTTCTCCCAAACGAAGGACACTAGAAAGAAAATTTTAAAGCCTCCTGTTAGGCCATCATCTACACGACATAGCCCTGAATTTTCCAATGCGCAGCTCTTTGCAAAAGAGAGATATTGGCAAGGAAAAGCTGTCTTGTACCATTGCATTTTTCTCCCAAACGAAGGACACTAGAAAGAACATTTTAAAGCCTCCTGTTAGGCCATCATCTACACGACATAGCCCTGAATTTTCCAAAGCGCAGCTCTTTGCAAAAGAGAGATATTGGCAAGGAAAAGCTGTCTTGTACCATTGCATTTTTCTCCCAAACGAAGGACACTAGAAAGAACATTTTAAAGCCTCCTGTTAGGCCATCATCTACACGACATAGCCCTGAATTTTCCAATGCGCAGCTCTTTGCAAAAGAGAGATATTGGCAAGGAAAATCTGTCTTGTACCATTGCATTTTTCTCCCAAACGAAGGACACTAGAAAGAAAATTTTAAAGCCTCCTGTTAGGCCATCATCTACACGACATAGCCCTGAATTTTCCAATGCGCAGCTCTTTGCAAAAGAGAGATATTGGCAAGGAAAAGCTGTCTTGTACCTTTGCATTTTTCTCCCAAACGAAGGACACTAGAAAGAACATTTTAAAGCCTCCTGTTAGGCCATCATCTACACGACATAGCCCTGAATTTTCCAATGCGCAGCTCTTTGCAAAAGAGAGATATTGGCAAGGAAAAGCTGTCTTGTACCATTGCATTTTTCTCCCAAACGAAGGACACTAGAAAGAAAATTTTAAAGCCTCCTGTTAGGCCATCATCTACACGACATAGCCCTGAATTTTCCAATGCGTAGCTCTTTGCAAAAGAGAGATATTGGCAAGGAAAAGCTGTCTTGTACCTTTGCATTTTTCTCCCAAACGAAGGACACTAGAAAGAAAATTTTAAAGCCTCCTGTTAGGCCATCATCTACACGACATAGCCCTGAATTTTCCAATGCGCAGCTCTTTGCAAAAGAGAGATATTGGCAAGGAAAAGCTGTCTTGTACCTTTGCATTTTTCTCCCAAACGAAGGTCACTAGAAAGAAAATTTTAAAGCCTCCTGTTAGGCCATCATCTACACGACATAGCCCTGAATTTTCCAATGCGTAGCTCTTTGCAAAAGAGAGATATTGGCAAGGAAAAGCTGTCTTGTACCTTTGCATTTTTCTACCAAACGAAGGACACTAGAAAGAAAATTTTAAAGCCTCCTGTTAGGCCATCATCTACACGACATAGCCCTGAATTTTCCAATGCGCAGCTCTTTGCAAAAGAGAGATATTGGCAAGGAAAAGCTGTCTTGTACCATTGCATTTTTCTCCCAAACGAAGGACACTAGAAAGAAAATTTTAAAGCCTCCTGTTAGGCCATCATCTACACGACATAGCCCTGAATTTTCCAATGCGTAGCTCTTTGCAAAAGAGAGATATTGGCAAGGAAAAGCTGTCTTGTACCTTTGCATTTTTCTCCCAAACGAAGGACACTAGAAAGAAAATTTTAAAGCCCCCTCTTAGGCCATCATCTACACGACATAGCCCTGAATTTTCCAATGCGCAGCTCTTTGCAAAAGAGAGATATTGGCAAGGAAAAGCTGTCTTGTACCTTTGCATTTTTCTCCCAAACGAAGGTCACTAGAAAGACAATTTTAAAGCCTCCTGTTAGGCCATCATCTACACGACATAGCCCTGAATTTTCCAATGCGTAGCTCTTTGCAAAAGAGAGATATTGGCAAGGAAAAGCTGTCTTGTACCTTTGCATTTTTCTCCCAAACGAAGGACACTAGAAAGAAAATTTTAAAGCCTCCTGTTAGGCCATCATCTGCACGACATAGCCCTGAATTTTCCAATGCGCAGCTCTTTGCAAAAGAGAGATATTGGCAAGGAAAAGCTGTCTTGTACCATTGCATTTTTCTCCCAAACGAAGGACACTAGAAAGAACATTTTAAAGCCTCCTGTTAGGCCATCGTCTACACGACACAGCCCTGAATTTTCCAATGCGCAGCTCTTTGCAAAAGAGAGATATTGGCAAGGAAAAGCTGTCTTGTACCTTTGCATTTTTCTCCCAAACGAAGGTCACTAGAAAGAAAATTTTAAAGCCTCCTGTTAGGCCATCATCTACACGACATAGCCCTGAATTTTCCAATGCGCAGCTCTTTGCAAAAGAGAGATATTGGCAAGGAAAAGCTGTCTTGTACCATTGCATTTTTCTCCCAAACGAAGGACACTAGAAAGAAAATTTTAAAGCCTCCTGTTAGGCCATCATCTACACGACATAGCCCTGAATTTTCCAATGCGCAGCTCTTTGCAAAAGAGAGATATTGGCAAGGAAAAGCTGTCTTGTACCATTGCATTTTTCTCCCAAACGAAGGACACTAGAAAGAACATTTTAAAGCCTCCTGTTAGGCCATCATCTACACGACATAGCCCTGAATTTTCCAATGCGCAGCTCTTTGCAAAAGAGATATATTGGCAAGGAAAAGCTGTCTTGTACCATTGCATTTTTCTCCCAAACGAAGGACACTAGAAAGAACATTTTAAAGCCTCCTGTTAGGCCATCATCTACACGACATAGCCCTGAATTTTCCAATGCGCAGCTCTTTGCAATAGAGAGATATTGGCAAGGAAAAGCTGTCTTGTACCATTGCATTTTTCTCCCAAACGAAGGACACTAGAAAGAAAATTTTAAAGCCTCCTGTTAGGCCATCATCTACACGACATAGCCCTGAATTTTCCAATGCGCAGCTCTTTGCAAAAGAGAGATATTGGCAAGGAAAAGCTGTCTTGTACCTTTGCATTTTTCTCCCAAACGAAGGAAACTAGAAAGAAAATTTGAAAGCCTCCTGTTAGGCCATCATCTACACGACATAGCCCTGAATTTTCCAATGCGCAGCTCTTTGCAAAAGAGAGATATTGGCAAGGAAAAGCTGTCTTGTACCATTGCATTTTTCTCCCAAACGAAGGACACTAGAAAGAAAATTTTAAAGCCTCCTGTTAGGCCATCATCTACACGACATAGCCCTGAATTTTCCAATGCGCAGCTCTTTGCAAAAGAGAGATATTGGCAAGGAAAAGCTGTCTTGTACCATTGCATTTTTCTCCCAAACGAAGGACACTAGAAAGAACATTTTAAAGCCTCCTGTTAGGCCATCATCTACACGACATAGCCCTGAATTTTCCAATGCGCAGCTCTTTGCAAAAGAGAGATATTGGCAAGGAAAAGCTGTCTCGTACCATTGCATTTTTCTCCCAAACGAAGGACACTAGAAAGAACATTTTAAAGCCTCCTGTTAGGCCATCATCTACACGACATAGCCCTGAATTTTCCAATGCGCAGCTCTTTGCAAAAGAGAGATATTGGCAAGGAAAAGCTGTCTTGTACCATTGCATTTTTCTCCCAAACGAAGGACACTAGAAAGAAAATTTTAAAGCCTCCTGTTAGGCCATCATCTACACGACATAGCCCTGAATTTTCCAATGCACAGCTCTTTGCAAAAGAGAGATATTGGCAAGGAAAAGCTGTCTTGTACCTTTGCATTTTTCTCCCAAACGAAGGACACTAGAAAGAAAATTTTAAAGCCTCCTGTTAGGCCATCATCTACACGACATAGCCCTGAATTTTCCAATGCGCAGCTCTTTGCAAAAGAGAGATATTGGCAAGGAAAAGCTGTCTTGTACCATTGCATTTTTCTCCCAAACGAAGGACACTAGAAAGAAAATTTTAAAGCCTCCTGTTAGGCCATCATCTACACGACATAGCCCTGAATTTTCCAATGCGTAGCTCTTTGCAAAAGAGAGATATTGGCAAGGAAAAGCTGTCTTGTACCTTTGCATTTTTCTCCCAAACGAAGGACACTAGAAAGAAAATTTTAAAGCCTCCTGTTAGGCCATCATCTACACGACATAGCCCTGAATTTTCCAATGCGTAGCTCTTTGCAAAAGAGAGATATTGGCAAGGAAAAGCTGTCTTGTACCTTTGCATTTTTCTCCCAAACGAAGGACACTAGAAAGAAAATTTTAAAGCCTCCTGTTAGGCCATCATCTACACGACATAGCCCTGAATTTTCCAATGCGCAGCTCTTTGCAAAAGAGAGATATTGGCAAGGAAAAGCTGTCTTGTACCTTTGCATTTTTCTCCCAAACGAAGGTCACTAGAAAGAAAATTTTAAAGCCTCCTGTTAGGCCATCATCTACACGACATAGCCCTGAATTTTCCAATGCGCAGCTCTTTGCAAAAGAGAGATATTGGCAAGGAAAAGCTGTCTTGTACCATTGCATTTTTCTCCCAAACGAAGGACACTAGAAAGAAAATTTTAAAGCCTCCTGTTAGGCCATCATCTACACGACATAGCCCTGAATTTTCCAATGCGCAGCTCTTTGCAAAAGAGAGATATTGGCAAGGAAAAGCTGTCTTGTACCATTGCATTTTTCTCCCAAACGAAGGACACTAGAAAGAACATTTTAAAGCCTCCTGTTAGGCCATCATCTACACGACATAGCCCTGAATTTTCCAATGCGCAGCTCTTTGCAAAAGAGATATATTGGCAAGGAAAAGCTGTCTTGTACCATTGCATTTTTCTCCCAAACGAAGGATACTAGAAAGAACATTTTAAAGCCTCCTGTTAGGCCATCATCTACACGACATAGCCCTGAATTTTCCAATGCGCAGCTCTTTGCAATAGAGAGATATTGGCAAGGAAAAGCTGTCTTGTACCATTGCATTTTTCTCCCAAACGAAGGACACTAGAAAGAAAATTTTAAAGCCTCCTGTTAGGCCATCATCTACACGACATAGCCCTGAATTTTCCAATGCGCAGCTCTTTGCAAAAGAGAGATATTGGCAAGGAAAAGCTGTCTTGTACCTTTGCATTTTTCTCCCAAACGAAGGAAACTAGAAAGAAAATTTTAAAGCCTCCTGTTAGGCCATCATCTACACGACATAGCCCTGAATTTTCCAATGCGCAGCTCTTTGCAAAAGAGAGATATTGGCAAGGAAAAGCTGTCTTGTACCATTGCATTTTTCTCCCAAACGAAGGACACTAGAAAGAAAATTTTAAAGCCTCCTGTTAGGCCATCATCTACACGACATAGCCCTGAATTTTCCAATGCGCAGCTCTTTGCAAAAGAGAGATATTGGCAAGGAAAAGCTGTCTTGTACCATTGCATTTTTCTCCCAAACGAAGGACACTAGAAAGAACATTTTAAAGCCTCCTGTTAGGCCATCATCTACACGACATAGCCCTGAATTTTCCAATGCGCAGCTCTTTGCAAAAGAGAGATATTGGCAAGGAAAAGCTGTCTTGTACCTTTGCATTTTTCTCCCAAACGAAGGTCACTAGAAAGAAAATTTTAAAGCCTCCTGTTAGGCCATCATCTACACGACATAGCCCTGAATTTTCCAATGCGTAGCTCTTTGCAAAAGAGAGATATTGGCAAGGAAAAGCTGTCTTGTACCTTTGCATTTTTCTACCAAACGAAGGACACTAGAAAGAAAATTTTAAAGCCTCCTGTTAGGCCATCATCTACACGACATAGCCCTGAATTTTCCAATGCGCAGCTCTTTGCAAAAGAGAGATATTGGCAAGGAAAAGCTGTCTTGTACCATTGCATTTTTCTCCCAAACGAAGGACACTAGAAAGAAAATTTTAAAGCCTCCTGTTAGGCCATCATCTACACGACATAGCCCTGAATTTTCCAATGCGTAGCTCTTTGCAAAAGAGAGATATTGGCAAGGAAAAGCTGTCTTGTACCTTTGCATTTTTCTCCCAAACGAAGGACACTAGAAAGAAAATTTTAAAGCCCCCTCTTAGGCCATCATCTACACGACATAGCCCTGAATTTTCCAATGCGCAGCTCTTTGCAAAAGAGAGATATTGGCAAGGAAAAGCTGTCTTGTACCTTTGCATTTTTCTCCCAAACGAAGGTCACTAGAAAGACAATTTTAAAGCCTCCTGTTAGGCCATCATCTACACGACATAGCCCTGAATTTTCCAATGTGTAGCTCTTTGCAAAAGAGAGATATTGGCAAGGAAAAGCTGTCTTGTACCTTTGCATTTTTCTCCCAAACGAAGGACACTAGAAAGAAAATTTTAAAGCCTCCTGTTAGGCCATCATCTGCACGACATAGCCCTGAATTTTCCAATGCGCAGCTCTTTGCAAAAGAGAGATATTGGCAAGGAAAAGCTGTCTTGTACCATTGCATTTTTCTCCCAAACGAAGGACACTAGAAAGAACATTTTAAAGCCTCCTGTTAGGCCATCGTCTACACGACACAGCCCTGAATTTTCCAATGCGCAGCTCTTTGCAAAAGAGAGATATTGGCACTTCAGGCCGTGCTCATTAGATCACACAGATCACAAAGTCCACAAAGCGGGATTTAATACCGTTTTATCACATAGACCACAAAGTCCACAAAGCGGGATTCAATACACTCATACCGTTTTCAACCCACTATCATTCTTATAGTTTTCTGATCAGAAAAATCATTTCCCGTAGTCTGATAGCTCTCCCCAGAGGTATTACAGTAAAGTAAGGTATTTAAACTAAGTTTTGGAAAGCTGAAATCAATTTGTGCTATTTATCGCTTTGCGTTATTTACCGCGTTGCGCTACTTATCGCCTGTTGTTTGAGTTACGTGGGCGTACCCAGACGCTCCGTTGCGTAATATACGCTGCGTGCGTCGGCCTTTGGATTGCGTACGCAAGTCTTTGTTAGAGACACGTGTACGCAAAGCAAAGATCCACCGTAACACAATTTATACTTTTATCAATGTAGATGATCCTTGATCATCTACCACACACCACACTGACTTCGCCTTATCTCCCAGGCAAAAACTGTGTGTTTGTCTATACTTTAACTATATTACCTCTATTCTTAAACTATGAAATAACGGCAAATCTCTTTTAGCACTTTTATCAACTATAAACTGGCAAACAGGAGAGTGACATACGAAAATACACAAATGAAAAAGGAAATGCAGATATATATGTGTGCGTGCAAGACAGAAAAATAAACAGTTTTAAAAGACACTAGCGTTTTGCTCTTACCTCCGGTTCCCGGATTCCTTCAGCACCCTTTACCTAAGCGAAGCAGACGCTTATCCCGTCAGCACTACGAGGGATACAACCTCCCGCCCTTTGCTGATGGATAATGTCTGCTGATATTACCTAGTGCAGATATGTGAAGGACTGGACGGCCCCCAATTGATAAAGCTAAATATTTATCGTATATAAAACACTTTAAGAGGTCTAAGAACACTGTACGCTATCTACGTATGAAGTACCGTAAGGGTACGCAAGTTGCGTAGCGATCGCTCAACCGTAGTCGAGACGCTCAAGCGTCACGTTCGCTTACGGCCCAGAGATCACAGGCAGGCACGCTATTGGCTGCCGACTAACGTAATGATTCGCTATAGCGTAGCGGACGCTCGGGACCACGAGGAGATCACCAGCGGTGCAGACGCTTATAACGTTAAACCTTTATATCTATACCTTTAACAACGAAATATACAGTAAACCTTAGTGTGGTGACAGAGTGTAAGTGCAACCTGGTGTAACCTGATTAACTACAAAGCTGCTTGAGCGTCACCGACGCTAAGGGAATACTTAACACTATAAGAAATACACAGATACCTGGGCTTAGGGTCCAAAACCTATTATATGTATTATGACTATTATACTTGCAAAAGAATCACAGAACAAATCATACACTACAATATAACATAGACTAACTAACCAGATAACTACACAGGAAATACAATGCAATACAATACAATACAATCAAGGGAAAATAAGGGAGAAAGAGGGGAGAGAGAGATGGCTTACAATAACATCAAGACAATATGATTGCGGAGAGAACTTACGCACAAGGGGAAACGATCGCATGCGCCTCGATATCCAGCTCCCGATTATCAGCAATGAGAACCGTTGAAGAGAGTGAACTGGATACGGTCGGCCTGCCTATTTATGCCCCACACACAATACAATTCAATGGTCCCTACAATCTCATTGTTCATTGGACACAGGAATTCGGCTTCGCATTATAACAAAAGGTCATAGGTTGATTCATACAGGTGGGCTGT
This sequence comes from Pseudophryne corroboree, assembly GCF_028390025.1. Classification (NCBI taxonomy): domain Eukaryota; kingdom Metazoa; phylum Chordata; class Amphibia; order Anura; family Myobatrachidae; genus Pseudophryne; species Pseudophryne corroboree. The sequence continues at coordinate 13,348 of NW_026970442.1, forward strand.
GACTGTTTCCAACTGTCCAGGTGGGTGGGATACTGGGTTTCCCGCCGCATGACTAAGTAAGAACAAATAATAGTAAATGGACATAAACTTCTTATGTCCATAACTATTCGCACGAGCGATTAATCCGCTCCAAACCAACACCGGAATATTGCTATTTAAATACTCTTCCGATGGGTACCAAACACTACTGTATGACCCCTGTTAGACCCTTCGTACAATACAAAGAGGGATCTCTCTGTTCAGGAACATGCTATGTTAACTAAACTTTCAGAACCTATCAAAGGGACCATGATCTACAAAATACATTATTAGTGAAAATATGTAACGAATGAGTCGCACGCTACGATTACATAAACTCTACCGTAAATACGCATACCGTGCGCCTGCGGGTGCCCGCGACTGTGAGTATGTGCACGTACGGGAGAGCGTACGCATGCGCAGTGCGGACCAGTATGAGGTGCAAATATGGCAGTGTGTGTAGAGATATTTTTCTGACTTTGACATCACACAGGTAAGGAATTAAGAAAATCTTTATTTAAGGGTGAAGATGTTTCTCACAAAATCGTTGCCCCAATGCATCATTGAAATTCAAGCTGGAAAGATGATTTTAATATATCACTTGTACATTTTGTATTGCTCTTCTGGTGACAATGTAGTTTGTTTTTGTCAATTACCATTTTAATAATAGGGTAAAGAAAATTAAGTGGATTTTTGAAAGAAAACAATACTGTCAATATACTATCAAAACAAATTAAAATGGTAAAAGTTATTGTACTTTAAGTAAAAATAAAAGAGCCAAAATATCAATCCCAGTTTTGGATTACTTTAATTAACAAAAAAAATGCATATAGCAAAGGATAGTTTCAATCTGCCTACCTCTGGGTTATGGGCCCAGCATGCTTCCATTGCAGTACTCTGCTGCACATGTAAGTGCAAAAGATCCTGAAGCACTCACTCATCATGGGAAAGTACCAATGTGTTTCTTCATTGGTTGATGGAAGAAACATCTTACAAAAACTCTCCAGATTATTGACTTTTTAAAGTTTTTCTAGGAAACGTTCTAGATGAATGCTTATTAGCCTTTGTCAGTATGTACTTTTGCAAAGTGTCTCTGTGGCGCAATTGGTTAGTGTGTAAGGCTATTAACCAAAAGGTTGGTGGTTCAATCCCACCCAGGGACGTAATTGACCTTGTGATCAGATTTTGGTGATCTTTAAGTAGACAAGTCAAAATTTCAAACCCCCTCTTATTGTGTAGGGTACCTGGCCTTCTCTGATGTTATCAGAGTTAGATTTGATTCAGTGATTTTATAAAAAACAGCTAGGAAGCACAATTTAGCAGTGGGTTGCAGAGAAAAAAAATATGCTGGCAAAAAAATCCAATTGAGTTATTAAACAGCTCTTCATTTTCTGGTTTATTTTTATGCTAACAAATTTGTTCTCTGAAAAGTGTCCACAAAGCCAAGTCTCTGATTAACACCTTTGTAGGGATGGTTTTTCACCTATTACTAAATTAAACTTGCTTCATTGGAAAGGCAGCAAGATGCATCCTCATTTCAATGTCTACTGAAATAATACAGGTTGACACCAGGAAACATTAACGCCACTGCATCCTTGCTGCTTTCTCATGTGGAAGTCTGTTTAATGTGAAAACAAGGTGATATCTAATTAGCACACAGGTAAGGAATTAAGAAAATCTTTATTTAAGGGTGAAGATGTTTCTCACAAAATCGTTGCCCCAATGCATCATTGAAATTCAAGCTGGAAAGATGATTTTAATATATCACTTGTACATTTTGTATTGCTCTTCTGGTGACAATGTAGTTTGTTTTTGTCAATTACCATTTTAATAATAGGGTAAAGAAAATTAAGTGGATTTTTGAAAGAAAACAATACTGTCAATATACTATTAAAACAAATTAAAATGGTAAAAGTTATTGTACTTTAAGTAAAAATAAAAGAGCCAAAATATCAATCCCAGTTTTGGATTACTTTAATTAACAAAAAAAAATGCATATAGCAAAGGATAGTTTCAATCTGCCTATCTCTGGGTTATGGGCCCAGCATGCTTCCATTGCAGTACTCTGCTGCACATGTAAGTGCAAGAGATCCTGAAGCACTCACTCATCATGGGAAAGTACCAATGTGTTTCTTCATTGGTTGATGGAAGAAACATCTTACAAAAACTCTCCAGATTATTGACTTTTTAAAGTTTTTCTAGGAAACGTTCTTGATGAATGCTTATTAGCCTTTGTCAGTATGTACTTTTTGCAAAGTGTCTCTGTGGTGCAATTGGTTAGTGTGTAAGGCTATTAACCAAAAGGTTGGTGGTTCAATCCCACCCAGGGACGTAATTGACCTTGTGATCAGATTTTGGTGATCTTTAAGTAGACAAGTCAAAATTTCAAACCCCCTCTTATTGTGTAGGGTACCTGGCCTTCTCTGATGTTATCAGAGTTAGATTTGATTCAGTGATTTTATAAAAAACAGCTAGGAAGCACAATTTAGCAGTGGGTTGCAGAGAAAAAAAATATGCTGGCAAAAAAATCCAATTGAGTTATTAAACAGCTCTTCATTTTCTGGTTTATTTTTATGCTAACAAATTTGTTCTCTGAAAAGTGTCCACAAAGCCAAGTCTCTGATTAACACCTTTGTAGGGATGGTTTTTCACCTATTACTAAATTAAACTTGCTTCATTGGAAAGGCAGCAAGATGCATCCTCATTTCAATGTCTACTGAAATAATACAGGTTGACACCAGGAAACATTAACGCCACTGCATCCTTGCTGCTTTCTCATGTGGAAGTCTGTTTAATGTGAAAACAAGGTGATATCTAATTAGCACACAGGTAAGGAATTAAGAAAATCTTTATTTAAGGGTGAAGATGTTTCTCACAAAATCGTTGCCCCAATGCATCATTGAAATTCAAGCTGGAAAGATGATTTTAATATATCACTTGTACATTTTGTATTGCTCTTCTGGTGACAATGTAGTTTGTTTTTGTCAATTACCATTTTAATAATAGGGTAAAGAAAATTAAGTGGATTTTTGAAAGAAAACAATACTGTCAATATACTATTAAAACAAATTAAAATGGTAAAAGTTATTGTACTTTAAGTAAAAATAAAAGAGCCAAAATATCAATCCCAGTTTTGGATTACTTTAATTATCAAAAAAAAATGCATATAGCAAAGGATAGTTTCAATCTGCCTATCTCTGGGTTATGGGCCCAGCATGCTTCCATTGCAGTACTCTGCTGCACATGTAAGTGCAAGAGATCCTGAAGCACTCACTCATCATGGGAAAGTACCAATGTGTTTCTTCATTGGTTGATGGAAGAAACATCTTACAAAAACTCTCCAGATTATTGACTTTTTAAAGTTTTTCTAGGAAACGTTCTTGATGAATGCTTATTAGCCTTTGTCAGTATGGACTTTTTGCAAAGTGTCTCTGTGGTGCAATTGGTTAGTGTGTAAAGCTATTAACCAAAAGGTTTGTGGTTCAATCCCACCCAGGAACGTAATTGACCTTGTGATCAGATTTTGGTGATATTTAAGTAGACAAGTGAAAATTTCAAACCCCCTCTTATTGTGTAGGGTACCTGGCCTTCTCTGATGTAATCAGAGTTAGATTTGATTCAGTGATTTTATAAAAAACAGCTAGGAAGCACAATTTAGCAGTGGGTTGCAGAGAAAAAAAATATGCTGGCAAAAAAAATCCAATTGAGTGATTAAACAGCTCTTCATTTTCTGGCTTTATTTTTATGCTAACAAATTTGTTCTCTGAAAAGTGTCCACAAAGCCAAGTCTCTGATTAACACCTTTGTAGGGATGGTTTTTCACCTATTACTAAATTAAACTTGCTTCATTGGAAAGGCAGCAAGATGCATCCTCATTTCAATGTCTACTGAAATAATACAAGTTGACACCAGGAAACATTAACGCCACTGCATCCTTGCTGCTTTCTCATGTGGAAGTCTGTTTAATGCGAAAACAAGGTGATATCTAATTAGCACACAGGTAAGGAATTAAGAAAATCTTTATTTAAGGGAGAAGATGTTTCTCACAAAATCGTTGCCCCAATGCATCATTGAAATCCAAGCTGGAAAGATGATTTTAATATATCACTTGTACATTTTGTATTGCTCTTCTGGTGACAATGTAGTTTGTTTTTGTCAATTACCATTTTAATAATAGGGTAAAGAAAATTAAGTGGATTTTTGAAAGAAAACAATACTGTCAATATACTATTAAAACAAATTAAAATGGTAAAAGTTATTGTACTTTAAGTAAAAATAAAAGAGCCAAAATATCAATCCCAGTTTTGGATTACTTTAATTAAAAAAAAAAAGCATACAGCAGAGGATAGTTTCAATCTGCCTACCTCTGGGTTATGAGCCCAGCATGCTTCCATTGCTGTACTCTGCTGCACATGTAAGTGCAAGAGATCCTGAAGCACTCACTCATCATGGGAAAGTACCAATGTGTTTCTTCATTGGTTGATGGAAGAAACATCTTACAAAAACTCTCCAGATTATTGACTTTTTAAAGTTTTTCTAGGAAACGTTTTAGATGAATGTTTATTAGCCTTTGTCAGTATGCACTTATGCAAAGTGTCTCTGTGGCGCAATCAGTTAGTGTGTATGGCTATTAACTAAAAGGTTGGTGGTTCAATCCCACCCAGGGATGTAATTGATCTTGTTATCAGATTTTGGTGATCTTTAAGTAGACAAGTCAAAATTTCAAACCCCCTCTTATGGTGTAGGGTACCTGGCCTTCTCTGATGTAATCAGAGTTAGATTTGATTCATTGCTTTTATAAAAACAGCTAGGAAGCACAATTTAGCAGTGGTTTGCAGAGAAAAAAGAAATATGCTGGCAGAAAAATCCAATTGAGTGATTAAACAGCTCTTCATTTTCTGGCTTTATTTTTATGCTAACAAATTTGTTCTCTGAAAAGTGTCCACAAAGCCAAGTCTCTGATTAACACCTTTGTAAGGATGGTTTTTCACCTATTACTAAATTAAACTTGCTTCATTGGAAAGGCAGCAAGATGCATCCTCATTTCAATGTCTACTGAAATAATACAAGTTGACACCAGGAAACATTAACGCCACTGCATCCTTGCTGCTTTCTCATGTGGAAGTCTGTTTAATGCGAAAACAAGGTGATATCTAATTATCACACAGGTACGGAATTAAGAAAATCTTTATTTAAGGGTGAAGATGTTTCTCACAAAATCGTTGCCCCAATGCATCATTGAAATTCAAGCTGGAAAGATGATTTTAATATATCACTTGTACATTTTGTATTGCTCTTCTGGTGACAATGTAGTTTGTTTTTGTCAATTACCATTTTAATAATAGGGTAAAGAAAATTAAGTGGATTTTTGAAAGAAAACAATACTGTCAATATACTATTAAAACAAATTAAAATGGTAAAAGTTATTGTACTTTAAGTAAAAATAAAAGCCAAAATATCAATCCCAGTTTTGGATTACTTTAATTAACAAAAAAAAAGCATATAGCAGAGGATAGTTTCAATCTGCCTACCTCTGGGTTATGGGCCCAGCATGCTTCCATTGCTGTACTCAGCTGCACATGTAAGTGCAAGAGATCCTGAAGCACTCACTCATCATGGGAAAGTACCAATGTGTTTCTTCGTTGGTTGATGGAAGAAACATCTTACAAAAACTCTCCAGATTATTGACTTTTTAAAGTTTTTCTAGGAAACGTTTTAGATGAATGCTTATTAGCCCTTGTCAGTATATACTTTTGCAATGTGTCTCTGTGGCGCAATCAGTTAGTGTGTAGGGCTATTAACCAAAAGGTTGGTGGTTCAATCCCACCCAGGTACGTAATTGACCTTGTTATCAGATTTTGGTGATCTTTAAGTAGACAAGTCAAAATTTCAAACCCCCTGTTATGGTGTAGGGTACCTGGCCTTCTCTGATGTAATCAGAGTTAGATTTGATTCAGTGATTTTATAAAAAACAGCTAGGAAGCACAATTTAGCAGTGGGTTGCAGAGAAAAAAAATATGCTGGCAAAAAAAATCCAATTGAGTGATTAAACAGCTCTTCATTTTCTGGCTTTATTTTTATGCTAACAAATTTGTTCTCTGAAAAGTGTCCACAAAGCCAAGTCTCTGATTAACACCTTTGTAGGGATGGTTTTTCACCTATTACTAAATTAAACTTGCTTCATTGGAAAGGCAGCAAGATGCATCCTCATTTCAATGTCTACTGAAATAATACAAGTTGACACCAGGAAACATTAACGCCACTGCATCCTTGCTGCTTTCTCATGTGGAAGTCTGTTTAATACGAAAACAAGGTGATATCTAATTAGCACACAGGTAAGGAATTAAGAAAATCTTTATTTAAGGGTGAAGATGTTTCTCACAAAATCGTTGCCCCAATGCATCATTGAAATTCAAGCTGGAAAGATGATTTTAATATATCACTTGTACATTTTGTATTGCTCTTCTGGTGACAATGTAGTTTGTTTTTGTCAATTACCATTTTAATAATAGGGTAAAGAAAATGAAGTGGATTATTGAAAGAAAACAATACTGTCAATATACTATTAAAACAAATTAAAATGGTAAAAGTTATTGTACTTTAAGTAAAAATAAAAGAGCCAAAATATCAATCCCAGTTTTGGATTACTTTAATTAACAAAAAAAAATGCATATAGCAGAGGATAGTTTCAATCTGCCTACCTCTGGGTTATGGGCCCAGCATGCTTCCATTGTTGTACTCTGCTGCACATGTAAGTGCAAGAGATCCTGAAGCACTCACTCATCATGGGAAAGTACCAATGTGTTTCTTCGTTGGTTGATAGAAGAAACATCTTACAAAAACTCTCCAGATTATTGACTTTTTTAAGTTTTTCTAGGAAACGTTTTAAATGAATGCTTATTAGCATTTGTCAGTATGTACTTTTGCAAAGTGTCTCTGTGGCGCAATCAGTTAGTGTGTACGGCTATTAACCAAAAGGTTGGTGGTTCAATCCCACCCAGGGACGTAATTGACCTTGTTATCAGATTTTGGTGATCTTTAAGTAGACAAGTCAAATTTCATACCCCCTGTTATTGTGTAGGGTACCTGGCCTTCTCAGATGTAATCAGAGTTAGATTTGATTCAGTGATTTTATAAAAACATCTAGGAAGCACAATTTAGCAGTGGGTTGCAGAGAAAAAGAAATATGCTGGCAAAAAAATCAAATTGCATGATTAAACAGCTCTTCATTTTCTGGCTTTATTTTTATGCTAACAAATTTGTTCTCTGAAAAGTGTCCACAAAGCCAAGTCTCTGATTAACACCTTTGTAGGGATGGTTTTTCACCTATTACTAAATTAAACTTGCTTCATTGGAAAGGCAGCAAGATGCATCCTCATTTCAATGTCTACTGAAATAATACAGGTTGAAACCAGGAAACATTAACGCCACTGCATCCTTGCTGCTTTCTCATGTGGAAGTCTGTTTAATGTGAAAACAAGGTGATATCTAATTAGCACACAGGTAAGGAATTACGAAAATCTTTATTTAAGGGTGAAGATGTTTCTCACAAAATTGTTGCCCCAATGCATCATTGAAATTCAAGCTGGAAAGATGATTTTAATATATCACTTGTACATTTTGTATTGCTCTTCTGGTGACAATGTAGTTTTTTTTGTCAATTACCATTTTAATAATAGGGTAAAGAAAATTAAGTGGATTTTTGAAAGAAAACTATACTGTCAATATACTATTAAAACAAATTAAAATGGTAAAAGTTATTGTACTTTAAGTAAAAATAAAAGAGCAAAAATATCAATCCCAGTTTTGATTACTTAAATTAACAAAAAAAAATGCATATAGCAAAGGATAGTTTCAATCTGCCTACCTCTGGGTTATGGGTCCAGCATGCTTCCATTGCAGTACTCTGCTGCACATGTAAGTGCAAGAGATCCTGAAGCACTCACTCATCATGGGAAAGTACCAATGTGTTTATTCGTTGGTTGATAGAAGAAACATCTTACAAAAACTCTCCAGATTATTGATTTTTTAATGTTTTTCTAGGAAACGTTCTAGATGTATGCTTATTAGCCTTTGTCAGTATGTACTTTTTGCAAAGTGTCTCTGTGGCGCAATCGGTTAGTGTGTTCGGCTATTAACCAAAAGGTTGGTGGTTCAATCCCACCCAGGGACGTAATTGACCTTGTGATCAGATTTTGGTGATATTTAAGTAGACAAGTCAAAATTTCAAACCCCCTCTTATTGTGTAGGGTACCTGGCCTTCTCTGATGTAATCAGAGTTAGATTTGATTCAGTGATTTTATAAAAAACTGCTAGGAAGCACAATTTAGCAGTGGGTTGCAGAGAAAAAAAATATGCTGGCAGAAAAATCCAATTGAGTGATTAAACAGCTCTTCATTTTCTGGCTTTATTTTTATGCTAACAAATTTGTTCTCTGAAAAGTGTCCACAAAGCCAAGTCTCTGATTAACACCTTTGTAGGGATGGTTTTTCACCTATTACTAAATTAAACTTGCTTCATTGGAAAGGCAGCAAGATGCATCCTCATTTCAATGTCTACTGAAATAATACAGGTTGACACCAGGAAACATTAACGCCACTGCATCCTTGCTGCTTTCTCATGTGGAAGTCTGTTTAATGTGAAAACAAGGTGATATCTAATTAGCACACAGGTAAGGAATTAAGAAAATCTTTATTTAAGGGTGAAGATGTTTCTCACAAAATCGTTGCCCCAATGCATCATTGAAATTCAAGCTGGAAAGATGATTTTAATATATCACTTGTACATTTTGTATTGCTCTTCTGGTGACAATGTAGTTTGTTTTTGTCAATTACAATTTTAATAATAGGGTAAAGAAAATTAAGTGGATTTTTGAAAGAAAACAATACTGTCAATATACTATCAAAACAAATTAAAATGGTAAAAGTTATTGTACTTTAAGTAAAAATAAAAGAGCCAAAATATCAATCCCAGTTTTGGATTACTTTAATTAACAAAAAAAATGCATATAGCAAAGGATAGTTTCAGTCTGCCTACCTCTGGGTTATGGGCCCAGCATGCTTCCATTGCAGTACTCTGCTGCACATGTAAGTGCAAGAGATCCTGAAGCACTCACTCATCATGGGAAAGTACCAATGTGTTTCTTCATTGGTTGATGGAAGAAACATCTTACAAAAACTCTCCAGATTATTAACTTTTTAAAGTTTTTCTAGGAAACGTTTTAGATGAATGCTTATTAGCCCTTGTCAGTATATACTTTTGCAATGTGTCTCTGTGGCGCAATCAGTTAGTGTGTACGGCTATTAACCACAAGATTGGTGGTTCAATCCCACCCAGGTACGTAATTGACCTTGTTATCAGATTTTGGTGATCTTTAAGTAGACAAGTCAAAATTTCAAACCCCCTGTTATGGTGTAGGGTACCTGGCCTTCTCTGATGTAATCAGAGTTAGATTTGATTCAGTGATTTATAAAAACAGCTAGGAAGCACAATTTAGCAGTGGGTTGTAGAGAAAAAGAAATATGCTGGCAGAAAAATCCAATTGAGTGATTAAACAGCTCTTCATTTTCTGGCTTTATTTTTATGCTAACAAATTTGTTCTCTGAAAAGTGTCCACAAAGCAAAGTCTCTGATTAACACCTTTGTAGGGATGGTTTTTCACCTATTACTAAATTAAACTTGCTTCATTGGAAAGGCAGCAAGATGCATCCTCATTTCAATGTCTACTGAAATAATACAAGTTGACACCAGGAAACATTAACGCCACTGCATCCTTGCTGCTTTCTCATGTGGAAGTCTGTTTAATGTGAAAACAAGGTGATATCTAATTAGCACACAGGTAAGGAAATAAGAAAATCTTTATTTAAGGGTGAAGATGTTTCTCACAAAATCGTTGCCCCAATGCATCATTGAAATTCAAGCTGGAAAGATGATTTTAATATATCACTTGTACATTTTGTATTGCTCTTCTGGTGACAATGTAGTTTGTTTTTGTCAATTACCATTTTAATAATAGGGTAAAGAAAATGAAGTGGATTTTTGAAAGAAAACAATACTGTCAATATACTATTAAAACAAATTAAAATGGTAAGAGTTATTGTACTTTAAGTAAAAATAAAAGAGCCAAAATATCAATCCCAGTTTTGGATTACTTTAATTAACAAAAAAAATGCATATAGCAAAGGATAGTTTCAATCTGCCTACCTCTGGGTTATGGGCCCAGCATGCTTCCATTGCAGTACTCTGCTGCACATGTAAGTGCAAGAGATCCTGAAGCACTCACTCATCATGGGAAAGTACCAATGTGTTTCTTCATTGGTTGATGGAGGAAACATCTTACAAAAACTCTCCAGATTATTGACTTTTTAAAGTTTTTCTAGGAAACGTTCTAGATGAATGCTTATTAGCCTTTGTCAGTATGGACTTTTGCAAAGTGTCTCTGTGGTGCAATTGGTTAGTGTGTAAGGCTATTAACCAAAAGGTTGGTGGTTCAATCCCACCCAGGGACGTAATTGACCTTGTGATCAGATTTTGGTGATATTTAAGTAGACAAGTCAAAATTTCAAACCCCCTCTTATTGTGTAGGGTACCTGGCCTTCTCTGATGTTACCAGAGTTAGATTTGATTCAGTGATTTTATAAAAAACAGCTAGGAAGCACAATTTAGCAGTGGGTTGCAGAGAAAAAAAATATGCTGGCAAAAAAATCCAATTGAGTGATTAAACAGCTCTTCATTTTCTGGTTTATTTTTATGCTAACAAATTTGTTCTCTGAAAAGTGTCCACAAAGCCAAGTCTCTGATTAACACCGTTGTAGGGATGGTTTTTCACCTATTACTAAATTAAACTTGCTTCATTGGAAAGGCAGCAAGATGCATCCTCATCTCAATGTCTACTGAAATAATACAGGTTGACACCAGGAAACATTAACGCCACTGCATCCTTGCTGCTTTCTCATGTGGAAGTCTGTTTAATGTGAAAACAAGGTGATATCTAATTAGCACACAGGTAAGGAATTAAGAAAATCTTTATTTAAGGGTGAAGATGTTTCTCACAAAATCGTTGCCCCAATGCATCATTGAAATTCAAGCTGGAAAGATGATTTTAATATATCACTTGTACATTTTGTATTGCTCTTCTGGTGACAATGTAGTTTGTTTTTGTCAATTACCATTTTAATAATAGGGTAAAGAAAATGAAGTGGATTTTTGAAAGAAAACAATACTGTCAATATACTATTAAAACAAATTAAAATGGTAAAAGTTATTGTACTTTAAGTAAAAATAAAAGAGACAAAATATCAATCCCAGTTTTGGATTACTTTAATTAACAAAAAAAAATGCATATAGCAGAGGATAGTTTCAATCTACCTATCTCTGGGTTATGGGCCCAGCATGCTTCCATTGCAGTACTCTGCTGCACATGTAAGTGCAAGAGATCCTGAAGCACTCACTCATCGTGGGAAAGTACCAATGTGTTTCTTCATTGGTTGATGGAAGAAACATCTTACAAAAACTCTCCAGATTATTGACTTTTTAAAGTTTTTCTAGGAAACGTTCTAGATGAATGCTTATTAGCCTTTGTCAGTATGGACTTATGCAAAGTGTCTCTGTGGTGCAATTGGTTAGTGTGTAAGGCTATTAACCAAAAGGTTGGTGGTTCAATCCCACCCAGGGACGTAATTGACCTTGTGATCAGATTTTGGTGATATTTAAGTAGACAAGTCAATATTTCAAACCCCATCTTATTGTGTAGGGTACCTGGCCTTCTCTGATGTTATCAGAGTTAGATTTGATTCAGTGATTTTATAAAAAACAGCTAGGAAGCACAATTTAGCAGTGGGTTGCAGAGAAAAAGAAATATGCTGGCAAAAAAAATCAAATTGCGTGATTAAACAGCTCTTCATTTTCTGGCTTTATTTTTATGCTAACAAATTTGTTCTCTGAAAAGTGTCCACAAAGCCAAGTCTCTGATTAACACCTTTGTAGGGATGGTTTTTCACCTATTACTAAATTAAACTTGCTTCATTGGAAAGGCAGCAAGATGCATCCTCATTTCAATGTCTACTGAAATAATACAGGTTGACACCAGGAAACATTAACGCCACTGCATCCTTGCTGCTTTCTCATGTGGAAGTCTGTTTAATGTGAAAACAAGGTGATATCTAATTAGCACACAGGTAAGGAATTAAGAAAATCTTTATTTAAGGGTGAAGATGTTTCTCACAAAATCGTTGCCCCAATGCATCATTGAAATTCAAGCTGGAAAGATGATTTTAATATATCACTTGTACATTTTGTATTGCTCTTCTGGTGACAATGTAGTTTGTTTTTGTCAATTACCATTTTAATAATAGGGTAAAGAAAATGAAGTGGATTTTTGAAAGAAAACAATACTGTCAATATACTATTAAAACAAATTAAAATGGTAAGAGTTATTGTACTTTAAGTAAAAATAAAAGAGCCAAAATATCAATCCCAGTTTTGGATTACTTTAATTAACAAAAAAAAATGCATATAGCAGAGGATAGTTTCAATCTGCCTACCTCTGGGTTATGAGCCCAGCATGCTTCCATTGCTGTACTTTGCTGCACATGTAAGTGCAAGAGATCCTGAAGCACTCACTCATCATGGGAAAGTACCAATGTGTTTCTTCGTTGGTTGATGGAAGAAACATCTTACAAAAACTCTCCAGATTATTGACTTTTTAAAGTTTTTCTAGGAAATGTTTTAGATGAATGCTTATTAGCCTTTGTCAGTATGCACTTTCGCAAAGTGTCTCTGTGGCGCAATCAGTTAGTGTGTACGGCTGTTAACTAAAAGGTTGGTGGTTCAATCCCACCCAGGGATGTAATTGATCTTGTTATCAGATTTTGGTGATCTTTAAGTAGACAAGTCAAAATTTCAAACCCCCTCTTATGGTGTAGGGTACCTGGCCTTCTCTGATGTAATCAGAGTTAGATTTGATTCATTGATTTTATAAAAACAGCGAGGAAGCACAATTTAGCAGTGGTTTGCAGAGAAAAAAAATATGCTGGCAGAAAAATCCAATTGAGTGATTAAACAGCTCTTCATTTTCTGGCTTTATTTTTTGCTAACAAATTTGTTCTCTGAAAAGTGTCCACAAAGCCAAGTCTCTGATTAACACCTTTGTAAGGATGGTTTTTCACCTATTACTAAATTAAACTTGCTTCATTGGAAAGGCAGCAAGATGCATCCTCATTTCAATGTCTACTGAAATAATACAAGTTGACACCAGGAAACATTAACGCCACTGCATCCTTGCTGCTTTCTCATGTGGAAGTCTGTTTAATGCGAAAACAAGGTGATATCTAATTATCACACAGGTAAGGAATTAAGAAAATCTTTATTTAAGGGTGAAGATGTTTCTCACAAAATCGTTGCCCCAATGCATCATTGAAATTCAAGCTGGAAAGATGATTTTAATATATCACTTGTACATTTTGTATTGCTCTTCTGGTGACAATGTAGTTTGTTTTTGTCAATTACCATTTTAATAATAGGGTAAAGAAAATTAAGTGGATTTTTGAAAGAAAACAATACTGTCAATATACTATTAAAACAAATTAAAATGGTAAAAGTTATTGTACTTTAAGTAAAAATAAAAGAGCCAAAATATGAATCCCAGTTTTGGATTACTTTAATTAACAAAAAAAAAGCATATAGCAGAGGATAGTTTCAATCTGCCTACCTCTGGGTTATGGGCCCAGCATGCTTCCATTGCTGTACTCTGCTGCACATGTAAGTGCAAGAGATCCTGAAGCACTCACTCATCATGGGAAAGTACCAATGTGTTTCTTCGTTGGTTGATGGAAGAAACATCTTACAAAAACTCTCCAGATTATTAACTTTTTAAAGTTTTTCTAGGAAACGTTTTAGATGAATGCTTATTAGCCCTTGTCAGTATATACTTTTGCAATGTGTCTCTGTGGCGCAATCAGTTAGTGTGTACGGCTATTAACCAAAAGGTTGGTGGTTCAATCCCACCCAGGTACGTAATTGACCTTGTTATCAGATTTTGGTGATCTTTAAGTAGACAAGTCAAAATTTCAAACCCCCTGTTATGGTGTAGGGTACCTGGCCTTCTCTGATGTAATCAGAGTTAGATTTGATTCAGTGATTTATAAAAACAGCTAGGAAGCACAATTTAGCAGTGGGTTGTAGAGAAAAAGAAATATGCTGGCAGAAAAATCCAATTGAGTGATTAAACAGCTCTTCATTTTCTGGCTTTATTTTTATGCTAACAAATTTGTTCTCTGAAAAGTGTCCACAAAGCAAAGTCTCTGATTAACACCTTTGTAGGGATGGTTTTTCACCTATTACTAAATTAAACTTGCTTCATTGGAAAGGCAGCAAGATGCATCCTCATTTCAATGTCTACTGAAATAATACAAGTTGACACCAGGAAACATTCACGCCACTGCATCCTTGCTGCTTTCTCATGTGGAAGTCTGTTTAATGTGAAAACAAGGTGATATCTAATTAGCACACAGGTAAGGAATTAAGAAAATCTTTATTTAAGGGTGAAGATGTTTCTCACAAAATCGTTGCCCCAATGCATCATTGAAATTCAAGCTGGAAAGATGATTTTAATATATCACTTGTACATTTTGTATTGCTCTTCTGGTGACAATGTAGTTTGTTTTTGTCAATTACCATTTTAATAATAGGGTAAAGAAAATGAAGTGGATTTTTGAAAGAAAACAATACTGTCAATATACTATTAAAACAAATTAAAATGGTAAGAGTTATTGTACTTTAAGTAAAAATAAAAGAGCCAAAATATCAATCCCAGTTTTGGATTACTTTAATTAACAAAAAAAAAATGCATATAGCAGAGGATAGTTTCAATCTGCCTACCTCTGGGTTATGGGCCCAGCATGCTTCCATTGCTGTACTCTGCTGCACATGTAAGTGCAAGAGATCCTGAAGCACTCACTCATCATGGGAAAGTACCAATGTGTTTCTTCGTTGGTTGATAGAAGAAACATCTTACAAAAACTCTCCAGATTATTGACTTTTTTAAGTTTTT
The DNA here is from genome assembly GCF_028390025.1 of Pseudophryne corroboree. Lineage (NCBI taxonomy): Eukaryota > Metazoa > Chordata > Amphibia > Anura > Myobatrachidae > Pseudophryne > Pseudophryne corroboree. The sequence continues at coordinate 28,415 of NW_026970442.1, forward strand.
CTAGGAAACGTTTTAGATGAATGCTTATTAGCATTTGTCAGTATGTACTTTTGCAAAGTGTCTCTGTGGCGCAATCAGTTAGTGTGTACGGCTATTAACCAAAAAGTTAGTGGTTCAATCCCACCCAGGGACGCAATTGACCTTGTGATCAGATTTTGGTGATCTTTAAGTAGACAAGTCAAATTTCATACTCCCTGTTATTGTGTAGGGTACCTGGCCTTCTCTGATGTAATCAGAGTTAGATTTGATTCAGTGATTTTATAAAAAAAGCTAGGAAGCACAATTTAGCAGTGGGTTGCAGAGAAAAAAAATATGCTGGCAGAAAAATCCAATTGAGTGATTAAACAGCTCTTTATTTTCTGGCTTTATTTTTATGCTAACAAATTTGTTCTCTGAAAAGTGTCCACAAAGCCAAGTCTCTGATTAACACCTTTGTAAGGATGGTTTTTCACCTATTACTAAATTAAACTTGCTTCATTGGAAAGGCAGCAAGATGCATCCTCATTTCAATGTCTACTGAAATAATACAGGTTGACACCAGGAAACATTAACGCCACTGCATCCTTGCTGCTTTCTCATGTGGAAGTCTGTTTAATGTGAAAACAAGGTGATATCTAATTAGCACACAGGTAAGGAATTAAGAAAATCTTTATTTAAGGGTGAAGATGTTTCTCACAAAATCGTTGCCCCAATGCATCATTGAAATTCAAGCTGGAAAGATGATTTTAATATATCACTTGTACATTTTGTATTGCTCTTCTGGTGACAATGTAGTTTGTTTTTGTCAATTACCATTTTAATAATAGGGTAAAGAAAATTAAGTGGATTTTTGACAGAAAACAATACTGTCAATATACTATTAAAACAAATTAAAATGGTAAAAGTTATTGTACTTTAAGTAAAAATAAAAGAGCCAAAATATCAATCCCAGTTTTGGATTACTTTAATTAAAAAAAAAAAAGCATACAGCAGAGGATAGTTTCAATCTGCCTACCTCTGGGTTATGAGCCCAGCATGCTTCCATTGCTGTACTTTGCTGCACATGTAAGTGCAAGAGATCCTGAAGCACTCACTCATCATGGGAAAGTACCAATGTGTTTCTTCGTTGGTTGATGGAAGAAACATCTTACAAAAACTCTCCAGATTATTGACTTTTTAAAGTTTTTCTAGGAAACGTTTTAGATGAATGCTTATTAGCCTTTGTCAGTATGCACTTTCGCAAAGTGTCTCTGTGGCGCAATCAGTTAGTGTGTACGGCTGTTAACTAAAAGGTTGGTGGTTCAATCCCACCCAGGGATGTAATTGATCTTGTTATCAGATTTTGGTGATCTTTAAGTAGACAAGTCAAAATTTCAAACCCCCTCTTATGGTGTAGGGTACCTGGCCTTCTCTGATGTAATCAGAGTTAGATTTGATTCATTGATTTTATAAAAACAGCGAGGAAGCACAATTTAGCAGTGGTTTGCAGAGAAAAAAAATATGCTGGCAGAAAAATCCAATTGAGTGATTAAACAGCTCTTCATTTTCTGGCTTTATTTTTTGCTAACAAATTTGTTCTCTGAAAAGTGTCCACAAAGCCAAGTCTCTGATTAACACCTTTGTAAGGATGGTTTTTCACCTATTACTAAATTAAACTTGCTTCATTGGAAAGGCAGCAAGATGCATCCTCATTTCAATGTCTACTGAAATAATACAAGTTGACACCAGGAAACATTAACGCCACTGCATCCTTGCTGCTTTCTCATGTGGAAGTCTGTTTAATGCGAAAACAAGGTGATATCTAATTATCACACAGGTAAGGAATTAAGAAAATCTTTATTTAAGGGTGAAGATGTTTCTCACAAAATCGTTGCCCCAATGCATCATTGAAATTCAAGCTGGAAAGATGATTTTAATATATCACTTGTACATTTTGTATTGCTCTTCTGGTGACAATGTAGTTTGTTTTTGTCAATTACCATTTTAATAATAGGGTAAAGAAAATTAAGTGGATTTTTGAAAGAAAACAATACTGTCAATATACTATTAAAACAAATTAAAATGGTAAAAGTTATTGTACTTTAAGTAAAAATAAAAGAGCCAAAATATGAATCCCAGTTTTGGATTACTTTAATTAACAAAAAAAAAGCATATAGCAGAGGATAGTTTCAATCTGCCTACCTCTGGGTTATGGGCCCAGCATGCTTCCATTGCTGTACTCTGCTGCACATGTAAGTGCAAGAGATCCTGAAGCACTCACTCATCATGGGAAAGTACCAATGTGTTTCTTCGTTGGTTGATGGAAGAAACATCTTACAAAAACTCTCCAGATTATTAACTTTTTAAAGTTTTTCTAGGAAACGTTTTAGATGAATGCTTATTAGCCCTTGTCAGTATATACTTTTGCAATGTGTCTCTGTGGCGCAATCAGTTAGTGTGTACGGCTATTAACCAAAAGGTTGGTGGTTCAATCCCACCCAGGTACGTAATTGACCTTGTTATCAGATTTTGGTGATCTTTAAGTAGACAAGTCAAAATTTCAAACCCCCTGTTATGGTGTAGGGTACCTGGCCTTCTCTGATGTAATCAGAGTTAGATTTGATTCAGTGATTTATAAAAACAGCTAGGAAGCACAATTTAGCAGTGGGTTGTAGAGAAAAAGAAATATGCTGGCAGAAAAATCCAATTGAGTGATTAAACAGCTCTTCATTTTCTGGCTTTATTTTTATGCTAACAAATTTGTTCTCTGAAAAGTGTCCACAAAGCAAAGTCTCTGATTAACACCTTTGTAGGGATGGTTTTTCACCTATTACTAAATTAAACTTGCTTCATTGGAAAGGCAGCAAGATGCATCCTCATTTCAATGTCTACTGAAATAATACAAGTTGACACCAGGAAACATTCACGCCACTGCATCCTTGCTGCTTTCTCATGTGGAAGTCTGTTTAATGTGAAAACAAGGTGATATCTAATTAGCACACAGGTAAGGAATTAAGAAAATCTTTATTTAAGGGTGAAGATGTTTCTCACAAAATCGTTGCCCCAATGCATCATTGAAATTCAAGCTGGAAAGATGATTTTAATATATCACTTGTACATTTTGTATTGCTCTTCTGGTGACAATGTAGTTTGTTTTTGTCAATTACCATTTTAATAATAGGGTAAAGAAAATGAAGTGGATTTTTGAAAGAAAACAATACTGTCAATATACTATTAAAACAAATTAAAATGGTAAGAGTTATTGTACTTTAAGTAAAAATAAAAGAGCCAAAATATCAATCCCAGTTTTGGATTACTTTAATTAACAAAAAAAAAATGCATATAGCAGAGGATAGTTTCAATCTGCCTACCTCTGGGTTATGGGCCCAGCATGCTTCCATTGCTGTACTCTGCTGCACATGTAAGTGCAAGAGATCCTGAAGCACTCACTCATCATGGGAAAGTACCAATGTGTTTCTTCGTTGGTTGATAGAAGAAACATCTTACAAAAACTCTCCAGATTATTGACTTTTTTAAGTTTTTCTAGGAAACGTTTTAGATGAATGCTTATTAGCATTTGTCAGTATGTACTTTTGCAAAGTGTCTCTGTGGCGCAATCAGTTAGTGTGTACGGCTATTAACCAAAAGGTTAGTGGTTCAATCCCACCCAGGGACGCAATTGACCTTGTGATCAGATTTTGGTGATCTTTAAGTAGACAAGTCAAATTTCATACTCCCTGTTATTGTGTAGGGTACCTGGCCTTCTCTGATGTAATCAGAGTTAGATTTGATTCAGTGATTTTATAAAAAAAGCTAGGAAGCACAATTTAGCAGTGGGTTGCAGAGAAAAAAAATATGCTGGCAGAAAAATCCAATTGAGTGATTAAACAGCTCTTTATTTTCTGGCTTTATTTTTATGCTAACAAATTTGTTCTCTGAAAAGTGTCCACAAAGCCAAGTCTCTGATTAACACCTTTGTAAGGATGGTTTTTCACCTATTACTAAATTAAACTTGCTTCATTGGAAAGGCAGCAAGATGCATCCTCATTTCAATGTCTACTGAAATAATACAGGTTGACACCAGGAAACATTAACGCCACTGCATCCTTGCTGCTTTCTCATGTGGAAGTCTGTTTAATGTGAAAACAAGGTGATATCTAATTAGCACACAGGTAAGGAATTAAGAAAATCTTTATTTAAGGGTGAAGATGTTTCTCACAAAATCGTTGCCCCAATGCATCATTGAAATTCAAGCTGGAAAGATGATTTTAATATATCACTTGTACATTTTGTATTGCTCTTCTGGTGACAATGTAGTTTGTTTTTGTCAATTACCATTTTAATAATAGGGTAAAGAAAATTAAGTGGATTTTTGACAGAAAACAATACTGTCAATATACTATTAAAACAAATTAAAATGGTAAAAGTTATTGTACTTTAAGTAAAAATAAAAGAGCCAAAATATCAATCCCAGTTTTGGATTACTTTAATTAAAAAAAAAAAAGCATACAGCAGAGGATAGTTTCAATCTGCCTACCTCTGGGTTATGAGCCCAGCATGCTTCCATTGCTGTACTTTGCTGCACATGTAAGTGCAAGAGATCCTGAAGCACTCACTCATCATGGGAAAGTACCAATGTGTTTCTTCGTTGGTTGATGGAAGAAACATTTTACAAAAACTCTCCAGATTATTGACTTTTTAAAGTTTTTCTAGGAAACGTTTTAGATGAATGCTTATTAGCCTTTGTCAGTATGCACTTTCGCAAAGTGTCTCTGTGGTGCAATTGGTTAGTGTGTAAGGCTATTAACCAAAAGGTTGGTGGTTCAATCCCACCCAGGGACGTAATTGACCTTGTGATCAGATTTTGGTGATATTTAAGTAGACAAGTCAAAATTTCAAACCCCCTCTTATTGTGTAGGGTACCTGGCCTTCTCTGATGTTACCAGAGTTAGATTTGATTCAGTGATTTTATAAAAAACAGCTAGGAAGCACAATTTAGCAGTGGGTTGCAGAGAAAAAAAATATGCTGGCAAAAAAATCCAATTGAGTGATTAAACAGCTCTTCATTTTCTGGTTTATTTTTATGCTAACAAATTTGTTCTCTGAAAAGTGTCCACAAAGCCAAGTCTCTGATTAACACCGTTGTAGGGATGGTTTTTCACCTATTACTAAATTAAACTTGCTTCATTGGAAAGGCAGCAAGATGCATCCTCATCTCAATGTCTACTGAAATAATACAGGTTGACACCAGGAAACATTAACGCCACTGCATCCTTGCTGCTTTCTCATGTGGAAGTCTGTTTAATGTGAAAACAAGGTGATATCTAATTAGCACACAGGTAAGGAATTAAGAAAATCTTTATTTAAGGGTGAAGATGTTTCTCACAAAATCGTTGCCCCAATGCATCATTGAAATTCAAGCTGGAAAGATGATTTTAATATATCACTTGTACATTTTGTATTGCTCTTCTGGTGACAATGTAGTTTGTTTTTGTCAATTACCATTTTAATAATAGGGTAAAGAAAATGAAGTGGATTTTTGAAAGAAAACAATACTGTCAATATACTATTAAAACAAATTAAAATGGTAAAAGTTATTGTACTTTAAGTAAAAATAAAAGAGACAAAATATCAATCCCAGTTTTGGATTACTTTAATTAACAAAAAAAAATGCATATAGCAGAGGATAGTTTCAATCTACCTATCTCTGGGTTATGGGCCCAGCATGCTTCCATTGCAGTACTCTGCTGCACATGTAAGTGCAAGAGATCCTGAAGCACTCACTCATCGTGGGAAAGTACCAATGTGTTTCTTCATTGGTTGATGGAAGAAACATCTTACAAAAACTCTCCAGATTATTGACTTTTTAAAGTTTTTCTAGGAAACGTTCTAGATGAATGCTTATTAGCCTTTGTCAGTATGGACTTATGCAAAGTGTCTCTGTGGTGCAATTGGTTAGTGTGTAAGGCTATTAACCAAAAGGTTGGTGGTTCAATCCCACCCAGGGACGTAATTGACCTTGTGATCAGATTTTGGTGATATTTAAGTAGACAAGTCAATATTTCAAACCCCATCTTATTGTGTAGGGTACCTGGCCTTCTCTGATGTTATCAGAGTTAGATTTGATTCAGTGATTTTATAAAAAACAGCTAGGAAGCACAATTTAGCAGTGGGTTGCAGAGAAAAAGAAATATGCTGGCAAAAAAAATCAAATTGCGTGATTAAACAGCTCTTCATTTTCTGGCTTTATTTTTATGCTAACAAATTTGTTCTCTGAAAAGTGTCCACAAAGCCAAGTCTCTGATTAACACCTTTGTAGGGATGGTTTTTCACCTATTACTAAATTAAACTTGCTTCATTGGAAAGGCAGCAAGATGCATCCTCATTTCAATGTCTACTGAAATAATACAGGTTGACACCAGGAAACATTAACGCCACTGCATCCTTGCTGCTTTCTCATGTGGAAGTCTGTTTAATGTGAAAACAAGGTGATATCTAATTAGCACACAGGTAAGGAATTAAGAAAATCTTTATTTAAGGGTGAAGATGTTTCTCACAAAATCGTTGCCCCAATGCATCATTGAAATTCAAGCTGGAAAGATGATTTTAATATATCACTTGTACATTTTGTATTGCTCTTCTGGTGACAATGTAGTTTGTTTTTGTCAATTACCATTTTAATAATAGGGTAAAGAAAATGAAGTGGATTTTTGAAAGAAAACAATACTGTCAATATACTATTAAAACAAATTAAAATGGTAAGAGTTATTGTACTTTAAGTAAAAATAAAAGAGCCAAAATATCAATCCCAGTTTTGGATTACTTTAATTAACAAAAAAAAATGCATATAGCAGAGGATAGTTTCAATCTGCCTACCTCTGGGTTATGAGCCCAGCATGCTTCCATTGCTGTACTTTGCTGCACATGTAAGTGCAAGAGATCCTGAAGCACTCACTCATCATGGGAAAGTACCAATGTGTTTCTTCGTTGGTTGATGGAAGAAACATCTTACAAAAACTCTCCAGATTATTGACTTTTTAAAGTTTTTCTAGGAAATGTTTTAGATGAATGCTTATTAGCCTTTGTCAGTATGCACTTTCGCAAAGTGTCTCTGTGGCGCAATCAGTTAGTGTGTACGGCTGTTAACTAAAAGGTTGGTGGTTCAATCCCACCCAGGGATGTAATTGATCTTGTTATCAGATTTTGGTGATCTTTAAGTAGACAAGTCAAAATTTCAAACCCCCTCTTATGGTGTAGGGTACCTGGCCTTCTCTGATGTAATCAGAGTTAGATTTGATTCATTGATTTTATAAAAACAGCGAGGAAGCACAATTTAGCAGTGGTTTGCAGAGAAAAAAAATATGCTGGCAGAAAAATCCAATTGAGTGATTAAACAGCTCTTCATTTTCTGGCTTTATTTTTTGCTAACAAATTTGTTCTCTGAAAAGTGTCCACAAAGCCAAGTCTCTGATTAACACCTTTGTAAGGATGGTTTTTCACCTATTACTAAATTAAACTTGCTTCATTGGAAAGGCAGCAAGATGCATCCTCATTTCAATGTCTACTGAAATAATACAGGTTGACACCAGGAAACATTAACGCCACTGCATCCTTGCTGCTTTCTCATGTGGAAGTCTGTTTAATGTGAAAACAAGGTGATATCTAATTAGCACACAGGTAAGGAATTAAGAAAATCTTTATTTAAGGGTGAAGATGTTTCTCACAAAATCGTTGCCCCAATGCATCATTGAAATTCAAGCTGGAAAGATGATTTTAATATATCACTTGTACATTTTGTATTGCTCTTCTGGTGACAATGTAGTTTGTTTTTGTCAATTACCATTTTAATAATAGGGTAAAGAAAATTAAGTGGATTTTTGAAAGAAAACAATACTGTCAATATACTATTAAAACAAATTAAAATGGTAAAAGTTATTGTACTTTAAGTAAAAATAAAAGAGCCAAAATATCAATCCCAGTTTTGGATTACTTTAATTAAAAAAAAAAAAGCATACAGCAGAGGATAGTTTCAATCTGCCTACCTCTGGGTTATGAGCCCAGCATGCTTCCATTGCTGTACTTTGCTGCACATGTAAGTGCAAGAGATCCTGAAGCACTCACTCATCATGGGAAAGTACCAATGTGTTTCTTCGTTGGTTGATGGAAGAAACATCTTACAAAAACTCTCCAGATTATTGACTTTTTAAAGTTTTTCTAGGAAACGTTTTAGATGAATGCTTATTAGCCTTTGTCAGTATGCACTTTCGCAAAGTGTCTCTGTGGCGCAATCAGTTAGTGTGTACGGCTGTTAACTAAAAGGTTGGTGGTTCAATCCCACCCAGGGATGTAATTGATCTTGTTATCAGATTTTGGTGATCTTTAAGTAGACAAGTCAAAATTTCAAACCCCCTCTTATGGTGTAGGGTACCTGGCCTTCTCTGATGTAATCAGAGTTAGATTTGATTCATTGATTTTATAAAAACAGCGAGGAAGCACAATTTAGCAGTGGTTTGCAGAGAAAAAAAATATGCTGGCAGAAAAATCCAATTGAGTGATTAAACAGCTCTTCATTTTCTGGCTTTATTTTTTGCTAACAAATTTGTTCTCTGAAAAGTGTCCACAAAGCCAAGTCTCTGATTAACACCTTTGTAAGGATGGTTTTTCACCTATTACTAAATTAAACTTGCTTCATTGGAAAGGCAGCAAGATGCATCCTCATTTCAATGTCTACTGAAATAATACAAGTTGACACCAGGAAACATTAACGCCACTGCATCCTTGCTGCTTTCTCATGTGGAAGTCTGTTTAATGCGAAAACAAGGTGATATCTAATTATCACACAGGTAAGGAATTAAGAAAATCTTTATTTAAGGGTGAAGATGTTTCTCACAAAATCGTTGCCCCAATGCATCATTGAAATTCAAGCTGGAAAGATGATTTTAATATATCACTTGTACATTTTGTATTGCTCTTCTGGTGACAATGTAGTTTGTTTTTGTCAATTACCATTTTAATAATAGGGTAAAGAAAATTAAGTGGATTTTTGAAAGAAAACAATACTGTCAATATACTATTAAAACAAATTAAAATGGTAAAAGTTATTGTACTTTAAGTAAAAATAAAAGAGCCAAAATATGAATCCCAGTTTTGGATTACTTTAATTAACAAAAAAAAAGCATATAGCAGAGGATAGTTTCAATCTGCCTACCTCTGGGTTATGGGCCCAGCATGCTTCCATTGCTGTACTCTGCTGCACATGTAAGTGCAAGAGATCCTGAAGCACTCACTCATCATGGGAAAGTACCAATGTGTTTCTTCGTTGGTTGATGGAAGAAACATCTTACAAAAACTCTCCAGATTATTAACTTTTTAAAGTTTTTCTAGGAAACGTTTTAGATGAATGCTTATTAGCCCTTGTCAGTATATACTTTTGCAATGTGTCTCTGTGGCGCAATCAGTTAGTGTGTACGGCTATTAACCAAAAGGTTGGTGGTTCAATCCCACCCAGGTACGTAATTGACCTTGTTATCAGATTTTGGTGATCTTTAAGTAGACAAGTCAAAATTTCAAACCCCCTGTTATTGTGTAGGGTACCTGGCCTTCTCTGATGTAATCAGAGTTAGATTTGATTCTGTGATTTTATAAAAAACTGCTAGGAAGCACAATTTAGCAGTTGGTTGCAGAGAAAAAAAATATGCTGGCAGAAAAATCAAATTCAGTGATTAAACAGCTCTTCATTTTCTGGCTTTATTTTTATGCTAACAAATTTGTTCTCTGAAAAGTGTCCACAAAGCCAAGTCTCTGATTAACACCTTTGTAGGGATGGTTTTTCACCTATTACTAAATTAAACTTGCTTCATTGGAAAGGCAGCAAGATGCATCCTCATTTCAATGTCTACTGAAATAATACAGGTTGACACCAGGAAACATTAACGCCACTGCATCCTTGCTGCTTTCTCATGTGGAAGTCTGTTTAATGTGAAAACAAGGTGATATCTAATTAGCACACAGGTAAGGAATTACGAAAATCTTTATTTAAGGGTGAAGATGTTTCTCACAAAATTGTTGCCCCAATGCATCATTGAAATTCAAGCTGGAAAGATGATTTTAATATATCACTTGTACATTTTGTATTGCTCTTCTGGTGACAATGTAGTTTTTTTTGTCAATTACCATTTTAATAACAGGGTAAAGAAAATTAAGTGGATTTTTGAAAGAAAACTATACTGTCAATATACTATTAAAACAAATTAAAATGGTAAAAGTTATTGTACTTTAAGTAAAAATAAAAGAGCAAAAATATCAATCCCAGTTTTGATTACTTAAATTAACAAAAAAAATGCATATAGCAAAGGATAGTTTCAATCTGCCTACCTCTGGGTTATGGGTCCAGCATGCTTCCATTGCAGTACTCTGCTGCACATGTAAGTGCAAGAGATCCTGAAGCACTCACTCATCATGGGAAAGTACCAATGTGTTTATTCGTTAGTTGATGGAAGAAACATCTTACAAAAACTCTCCAGATTATTGATTTTTTAATGTTTTTCTAGGAAACGTTCTAGATGTATGCTTATTAGCCTTTGTCAGTAGGCACTTTTTGCAAAGTGTCTCTGTGGCGCAATCGGTTAGTGTGTTCGGCTATTAACCGAAAGGTTGGTGGTTCAATCCCACCCAGGGACCTAATTAAACTTGTGATCAGATTTTGGTGATATTTAAGTAGACAAGTCAAAATTTCAAACCCCCTCTTATGGTGTAGGGTACATGGCCTTCTCTGATGTAATCAGAGTTAGATTTGATTCAGTGATTTTATAAAAAACAGCTAGGAAGCACAATTTAGCAGTGGGTTGCAGAGAAAAAAAATATGCTAGCAAAAAAAATCCAATTGAGTGATTAAACAGCTCTTCATTTTCTGGCTTTATTTTTATGCTAACAAATTTGTTCTCTGAAAAGTGTCCACAAAGCCAAGTCTCTGATTAACACCGTTGTAGGGATGGTTTTTCACCTATTACTAAATTAAACTTGCTTCATTGGAAAGGCAGCAAGATGCATCCTCATTTCAATGTCTACTGAAATAATACAGGTTGACACCAGGAAACATTAACGCCACTGCATCCTTGCTGCTTTCTCATGTGGAAGTCTGTTTAATGTGAAAACAAGGTGATATCTAATTATCACACAGGTAAGGAATTAAGAAAATCTTTATTTAAGGGTGAAGATGTTTCTCACAAAATCGTTGCCCCAATGCATCATTGAAATTCAAGCTGGAAAGATGATTTTAATATATCACTTGTACATTTTGTATTGCTCTTCTGGTGACAATGTAGTTTGTTTTTGTCAATTACCATTTTAATAATAGGGTAAAGAAAATGAAGTGGATTTTTGAAAGAAAACAATACTGTCAATATACTATTAAAACAAATTAAAATGGTAAAAGTTATTGTACTTTAAGTAAAAATAAAAGAGACAAAATATCAATCCCAGTTTTGGATTACTTTAATTAACAAAAAAAAAATGCATATAGCAGAGGATAGTTTCAATCTACCTATCTCTGGGTTATGGGCCCAGCATGCTTCCATTGCAGTACTCTGCTGCACATGTAAGTGCAAGAGATCCTGAAGCACTCACTCATCATGGGAAAGTACCAATGTGTTTCTTCATTGGTTGATGGAAGAAACATCTTACAAAAACTCTCCAGATTATTGACTTTTTAAAGTTTTTCTAGGAAACGTTCTTGATGAATGCTTATTAGCCTTTGTCAGTATGTACTTTTTGCAAAGTGTCTCTGTGGTGCAATTGGTTAGTGTGTAAGGCTATTAACCAAAAGGTTGGTGGTTCAATCCCACCCAGGAACGTAATTGACCTTGTGATCAGATTTTGGTGATATTTAAGTAGACAAGTCAAAATTTCAAACCCCCTCTTATTGTGTAGGGTACCTGGCCTTCTCTGATGTAATCAGAGTTAGATTTGATTCAGTGATTTTATAAAAAACAGCTAGGAAGCACAATTTAGCAGTGGGTTGCAGAGAAAAAAAATATGCTGGCAAAAAAAATCCAATTGAGTGATTAAACAGCTCTTCATTTTCTGGCTTTATTTTTATGCTAACAAATTTGTTCTCTGAAAAGTGTCCACAAAGCCAAGTCTCTGATTAACACCTTTGTAGGGATGGTTTTTCACCTATTACTAAATTAAACTTGCTTCATTGGAAAGGCAGCAAGATGCATCCTCATTTCAATGTCTACTGAAATAATACAAGTTGACACCAGGAAACATTAACGCCACTGCATCCTTGCTGCTTTCTCATGTGGAAGTCTGTTTAATGCGAAAACAAGGTGATATCTAATTATCACACAGGTAAGGAATTAAGAAAATCTTTATTTAAGGGTGAAGATGTTTCTCACAAAATCGTTGCCCCAATGCATCATTGAAATTCAAGCTGGAAAGATGATTTTAATATATCACTTGTACATTTTGTATTGCTCTTCTGGTGACAATGTAGTTTGTTTTTGTCAATTACCATTTTAATAATAGGGTAAAGAAAATTAAGTGGATTTTTGAAAGAAAACAATACTGTCAATATACTATTAAAACAAATTAAAATGGTAAAAGTTATTGTACTTTAAGTAAAAATAAAAGAGCCAAAATATGAATCCCAGTTTTGGATTACTTTAATTAACAAAAAAAAAGCATATAGCAGAGGATAGTTTCAATCTGCCTACCTCTGGGTTATGGGCCCAGCATGCTTCCATTGCTGTACTCTGCTGCACATGTAAGTGCAAGAGATCCTGAAGCACTCACTCATCATGGGAAAGTACCAATGTGTTTCTTCGTTGGTTGATGGAAGAAACATCTTACAAAAACTCTCCAGATTATTAACTTTTTAAAGTTTTTCTAGGAAACGTTTTAGATAAATGCTTATTAGCCCTTGTCAGTATATACTTTTGCAATGTGTCTCTGTGGCGCAATCAGTTAGTGTGTACGGCTATTAACCAAAAGGTTGGTGGTTCAATCCCACCCAGGTACGTAATTGACCTTGTTATCAGATTTTGGTGATCTTTAAGTAGACAAGTCAAAATTTCAAACCCCCTGTTATGGTGTAGGGTACCTGGCCTTCTCTGATGTAATCAGAGTTAGATTTGATTCAGTGATTTATAAAAACAGCTAGGAAGCACAATTTAGCAGTGGGTTGTAGAGAAAAAGAAATATGCTGGCAGAAAAATCCAATTGAGTGATTAAACAGCTCTTCATTTTCTGGCTTTATTTTTATGCTAACAAATTTGTTCTCTGAAAAGTGTCCACAAAGCAAAGTCTCTGATTAACACCTTTGTAGGGATGGTTTTTCACCTATTACTAAATTAAACTTGCTTCATTGGAAAGGCAGCAAGATGCATCCTCATTTCAATGTCTACTGAAATAATACAAGTTGACACCAGGAAACATTCACGCCACTGCATCCTTGCTGCTTTCTCATGTGGAAGTCTGTTTAATGTGAAAACAAGGTGATATCTAATTAGCACACAGGTAAGGAATTAAGAAAATCTTTATTTAAGGGTGAAGATGTTTCTCACAAAATCGTTGCCCCAATGCATCATTGAAATTCAAGCTGGAAAGATGATTTTAATATATCACTTGTACATTTTGTATTGCTCTTCTGGTGACAATGTAGTTTGTTTTTGTCAATTACCATTTTAATAATAGGGTAAAGAAAATGAAGTGGATTTTTGAAAGAAAACAATACTGTCAATATACTATTAAAACAAATTAAAATGGTAAGAGTTATTGTACTTTAAGTAAAAATAAAAGAGCCAAAATATCAATCCCAGTTTTGGATTACTTTAATTAACAAAAAAAAAATGCATATAGCAGAGGATAGTTTCAATCTGCCTACCTCTGGGTTATGGGCCCAGCATGCTTCCATTGCTGTACTCTGCTGCACATGTAAGTGCAAGAGATCCTGAAGCACTCACTCATCATGGGAAAGTACCAATGTGTTTCTTCGTTGGTTGATAGAAGAAACATCTTACAAAAACTCTCCAGATTATTGACTTTTTTAAGTTTTTCTAGGAAACGTTTTAGATGAATGCTTATTAGCATTTGTCAGTATGTACTTTTGCAAAGTGTCTCTGTGGCGCAATCAGTTAGTGTGTACGGCTATTAACCAAAAAGTTAGTGGTTCAATCCCACCCAGGGACGCAATTGACCTTGTGATCAGATTTTGGTGATCTTTAAGTAGACAAGTCAAATTTCATACTCCCTGTTATTGTGTAGGGTACCTGGCCTTCTCTGATGTAATCAGAGTTAGATTTGATTCAGTGATTTTATAAAAAAAGCTAGGAAGCACAATTTAGCAGTGGGTTGCAGAGAAAAAAAATATGCTGGCAGAAAAATCCAATTGAGTGATTAAACAGCTCTTTATTTTCTGGCTTTATTTTTATGCTAACAAATTTGTTCTCTGAAAAGTGTCCACAAAGCCAAGTCTCTGATTAACACCTTTGTAAGGATGGTTTTTCACCTATTACTAAATTAAACTTGCTTCATTGGAAAGGCAGCAAGATGCATCCTCATTTCAATGTCTACTGAAATAATACAGGTTGACACCAGGAAACATTAACGCCACTGCATCCTTGCTGCTTTCTCATGTGGAAGTCTGTTTAATGTGAAAACAAGGTGATATCTAATTAGCACACAGGTAAGGAATTAAGAAAATCTTTATTTAAGGGTGAAGATGTTTCTCACAAAATCGTTGCCCCAATGCATCATTGAAATTCAAGCTGGAAAGATGATTTTAATATATCACTTGTACATTTTGTATTGCTCTTCTGGTGACAATGTAGTTTGTTTTTGTCAATTACCATTTTAATAATAGGGTAAAGAAAATTAAGTGGATTTTTGACAGAAAACAATACTGTCAATATACTATTAAAACAAATTAAAATGGTAAAAGTTATTGTACTTTAAGTAAAAATAAAAGAGCCAAAATATCAATCCCAGTTTTGGATTACTTTAATTAAAAAAAAAAAAGCATACAGCAGAGGATAGTTTCAATCTGCCTACCTCTGGGTTATGAGCCCAGCATGCTTCCATTGCTGTACTTTGCTGCACATGTAAGTGCAAGAGATCCTGAAGCACTCACTCATCATGGGAAAGTACCAATGTGTTTCTTCGTTGGTTGATGGAAGAAACATCTTACAAAAACTCTCCAGATTATTGACTTTTTAAAGTTTTTCTAGGAAACGTTTTAGATGAATGCTTATTAGCCTTTGTCAGTATGCACTTTCGCAAAGTGTCTCTGTGGCGCAATCAGTTAGTGTGTACGGCTGTTAACTAAAAGGTTGGTGGTTCAATCCCACCCAGGGATGTAATTGATCTTGTTATCAGATTTTGGTGATCTTTAAGTAGACAAGTCAAAATTTCAAACCCCCTCTTATGGTGTAGGGTACCTGGCCTTCTCTGATGTAATCAGAGTTAGATTTGATTGATTGATTTTATAAAAACAGCGAGGAAGCACAATTTAGCAGTGGTTTGCAGAGAAAAAAAATATGCTGGCAGAAAAATCCAATTGAGTGATTAAACAGCTCTTCATTTTCTGGCTTTATTTTTTGCTAACAAATTTGTTCTCTGAAAAGTGTCCACAAAGCCAAGTCTCTGATTAACACCTTTGTAAGGATGGTTTTTCACCTATTACTAAATTAAACTTGCTTCATTGGAAAGGCAGCAAGATGCATCCTCATTTCAATGTCTACTGAAATAATACAAGTTGACACCAGGAAACATTAACGCCACTGCATCCTTGCTGCTTTCTCATGTGGAAGTCTGTTTAATGCGAAAACAAGGTGATATCTAATTATCACACAGGTAAGGAATTAAGAAAATCTTTATTTAAGGGTGAAGATGTTTCTCACAAAATCGTTGCCCCAATGCATCATTGAAATTCAAGCTGGAAAGATGATTTTAATATATCACTTGTACATTTTGTATTGCTCTTCTGGTGACAATGTAGTTTGTTTTTGTCAATTACCATTTTAATAATAGGGTAAAGAAAATTAAGTGGATTTTTGAAAGAAAACAATACTGTCAATATACTATTAAAACAAATTAAAATGGTAAAAGTTATTGTACTTTAAGTAAAAATAAAAGAGCCAAAATATGAATCCCAGTTTTGGATTACTTTAATTAACAAAAAAAAAGCATATAGCAGAGGATAGTTTCAATCTGCCTACCTCTGGGTTATGGGCCCAGCATGCTTCCATTGCTGTACTCTGCTGCACATGTAAGTGCAAGAGATCCTGAAGCACTCACTCATCATGGGAAAGTACCAATGTGTTTCTTCGTTGGTTGATGGAAGAAACATCTTACAAAAACTCTCCAGATTATTAACTTTTTAAAGTTTTTCTAGGAAACGTTTTAGATGAATGCTTATTAGCCCTTGTCAGTATATACTTTTGCAATGTGTCTCTGTGGCGCAATCAGTTAGTGTGTACGGCTATTAACCAAAAGGTTGGTGGTTCAATCCCACCCAGGTACGTAATTGACCTTGTTATCAGATTTTGGTGATCTTTAAGTAGACAAGTCAAAATTTCAAACCCCCTGTTATGGTGTAGGGTACCTGGCCTTCTCTGATGTAATCAGAGTTAGATTTGATTCAGTGATTTATAAAAACAGCTAGGAAGCACAATTTAGCAGTGGGTTGTAGAGAAAAAGAAATATGCTGGCAGAAAAATCCAATTGAGTGATTAAACAGCTCTTCATTTTCTGGCTTTATTTTTATGCTAACAAATTTGTTCTCTGAAAAGTGTCCACAAAGCAAAGTCTCTGATTAACACCTTTGTAGGGATGGTTTTTCACCTATTACTAAATTAAACTTGCTTCATTGGAAAGGCAGCAAGATGCATCCTCATTTCAATGTCTACTGAAATAATACAAGTTGACACCAGGAAACATTCACGCCACTGCATCCTTGCTGCTTTCTCATGTGGAAGTCTGTTTAATGTGAAAACAAGGTGATATCTAATTAGCACACAGGTAAGGAATTAAGAAAATCTTTATTTAAGGGTGAAGATGTTTCTCACAAAATCGTTGCCCCAATGCATCATTGAAATTCAAGCTGGAAAGATGATTTTAATATATCACTTGTACATTTTGTATTGCTCTTCTGGTGACAATGTAGTTTGTTTTTGTCAATTACCATTTTAATAATAGGGTAAAGAAAATGAAGTGGATTTTTGAAAGAAAACAATACTGTCAATATACTATTAAAACAAATTAAAATGGTAAGAGTTATTGTACTTTAAGTAAAAATAAAAGAGCCAAAATATCAATCCCAGTTTTGGATTACTTTAATTAACAAAAAAAAAATGCATATAGCAGAGGATAGTTTCAATCTGCCTACCTCTGGGTTATGGGCCCAGCATGCTTCCATTGCTGTACTCTGCTGCACATGTAAGTGCAAGAGATCCTGAAGCACTCACTCATCATGGGAAAGTACCAATGTGTTTCTTCGTTGGTTGATAGAAGAAACATCTTACAAAAACTCTCCAGATTATTGACTTTTTTAAGTTTTTCTAGGAAACGTTTTAGATGAATGCTTATTAGCATTTGTCAGTATGTACTTTTGCAAAGTGTCTCTGTGGCGCAATCAGTTAGTGTGTACGGCTATTAACCAAAAGGTTAGTGGTTCAATCCCACCCAGGGACGCAATTGACCTTGTGATCAGATTTTGGTGATCTTTAAGTAGACAAGTCAAATTTCATACTCCCTGTTATTGTGTAGGGTACCTGGCCTTCTCTGATGTAATCAGAGTTAGATTTGATTCAGTGATTTTATAAAAAAAGCTAGGAAGCACAATTTAGCAGTGGGTTGCAGAGAAAAAAAATATGCTGGCAGAAAAATCCAATTGAGTGATTAAACAGCTCTTTATTTTCTGGCTTTATTTTTATGCTAACAAATTTGTTCTCTGAAAAGTGTCCACAAAGCCAAGTCTCTGATTAACACCTTTGTAAGGATGGTTTTTCACCTATTACTAAATTAAACTTGCTTCATTGGAAAGGCAGCAAGATGCATCCTCATTTCAATGTCTACTGAAATAATACAGGTTGACACCAGGAAACATTAACGCCACTGCATCCTTGCTGCTTTCTCATGTGGAAGTCTGTTTAATGTGAAAACAAGGTGATATCTAATTAGCACACAGGTAAGGAATTAAGAAAATCTTTATTTAAGGGTGAAGATGTTTCTCACAAAATCGTTGCCCCAATGCATCATTGAAATTCAAGCTGGAAAGATGATTTTAATATATCACTTGTACATTTTGTATTGCTCTTCTGGTGACAATGTAGTTTGTTTTTGTCAATTACCATTTTAATAATAGGGTAAAGAAAATTAAGTGGATTTTTGACAGAAAACAATACTGTCAATATACTATTAAAACAAATTAAAATGGTAAAAGTTATTGTACTTTAAGTAAAAATAAAAGAGCCAAAATATCAATCCCAGTTTTGGATTACTTTAATTAAAAAAAAAAAAGCATACAGCAGAGGATAGTTTCAATCTGCCTACCTCTGGGTTATGAGCCCAGCATGCTTCCATTGCTGTACTTTGCTGCACATGTAAGTGCAAGAGATCCTGAAGCACTCACTCATCATGGGAAAGTACCAATGTGTTTCTTCGTTGGTTGATGGAAGAAACATTTTACAAAAACTCTCCAGATTATTGACTTTTTAAAGTTTTTCTAGGAAACGTTTTAGATGAATGCTTATTAGCCTTTGTCAGTATGCACTTTCGCAAAGTGTCTCTGTGGTGCAATTGGTTAGTGTGTAAGGCTATTAACCAAAAGGTTGGTGGTTCAATCCCACCCAGGGACGTAATTGACCTTGTGATCAGATTTTGGTGATATTTAAGTAGACAAGTCAAAATTTCAAACCCCCTCTTATTGTGTAGGGTACCTGGCCTTCTCTGATGTTACCAGAGTTAGATTTGATTCAGTGATTTTATAAAAAACAGCTAGGAAGCACAATTTAGCAGTGGGTTGCAGAGAAAAAAAATATGCTGGCAAAAAAATCCAATTGAGTGATTAAACAGCTCTTCATTTTCTGGTTTATTTTTATGCTAACAAATTTGTTCTCTGAAAAGTGTCCACAAAGCCAAGTCTCTGATTAACACCGTTGTAGGGATGGTTTTTCACCTATTACTAAATTAAACTTGCTTCATTGGAAAGGCAGCAAGATGCATCCTCATCTCAATGTCTACTGAAATAATACAGGTTGACACCAGGAAACATTAACGCCACTGCATCCTTGCTGCTTTCTCATGTGGAAGTCTGTTTAATGTGAAAACAAGGTGATATCTAATTAGCACACAGGTAAGGAATTAAGAAAATCTTTATTTAAGGGTGAAGATGTTTCTCACAAAATCGTTGCCCCAATGCATCATTGAAATTCAAGCTGGAAAGATGATTTTAATATATCACTTGTACATTTTGTATTGCTCTTCTGGTGACAATGTAGTTTGTTTTTGTCAATTACCATTTTAATAATAGGGTAAAGAAAATGAAGTGGATTTTTGAAAGAAAACAATACTGTCAATATACTATTAAAACAAATTAAAATGGTAAAAGTTATTGTACTTTAAGTAAAAATAAAAGAGACAAAATATCAATCCCAGTTTTGGATTACTTTAATTAACAAAAAAAAATGCATATAGCAGAGGATAGTTTCAATCTACCTATCTCTGGGTTATGGGCCCAGCATGCTTCCATTGCAGTACTCTGCTGCACATGTAAGTGCAAGAGATCCTGAAGCACTCACTCATCGTGGGAAAGTACCAATGTGTTTCTTCATTGGTTGATGGAAGAAACATCTTACAAAAACTCTCCAGATTATTGACTTTTTAAAGTTTTTCTAGGAAACGTTCTAGATGAATGCTTATTAGCCTTTGTCAGTATGGACTTATGCAAAGTGTCTCTGTGGTGCAATTGGTTAGTGTGTAAGGCTATTAACCAAAAGGTTGGTGGTTCAATCCCACCCAGGGACGTAATTGACCTTGTGATCAGATTTTGGTGATATTTAAGTAGACAAGTCAATATTTCAAACCCCATCTTATTGTGTAGGGTACCTGGCCTTCTCTGATGTTATCAGAGTTAGATTTGATTCAGTGATTTTATAAAAAACAGCTAGGAAGCACAATTTAGCAGTGGGTTGCAGAGAAAAAGAAATATGCTGGCAAAAAAAATCAAATTGCGTGATTAAACAGCTCTTCATTTTCTGGCTTTATTTTTATGCTAACAAATTTGTTCTCTGAAAAGTGTCCACAAAGCCAAGTCTCTGATTAACACCTTTGTAGGGATGGTTTTTCACCTATTACTAAATTAAACTTGCTTCATTGGAAAGGCAGCAAGATGCATCCTCATTTCAATGTCTACTGAAATAATACAGGTTGACACCAGGAAACATTAACGCCACTGCATCCTTGCTGCTTTCTCATGTGGAAGTCTGTTTAATGTGAAAACAAGGTGATATCTAATTAGCACACAGGTAAGGAATTAAGAAAATCTTTATTTAAGGGTGAAGATGTTTCTCACAAAATCGTTGCCCCAATGCATCATTGAAATTCAAGCTGGAAAGATGATTTTAATATATCACTTGTACATTTTGTATTGCTCTTCTGGTGACAATGTAGTTTGTTTTTGTCAATTACCATTTTAATAATAGGGTAAAGAAAATGAAGTGGATTTTTGAAAGAAAACAATACTGTCAATATACTATTAAAACAAATTAAAATGGTAAGAGTTATTGTACTTTAAGTAAAAATAAAAGAGCCAAAATATCAATCCCAGTTTTGGATTACTTTAATTAACAAAAAAAAATGCATATAGCAGAGGATAGTTTCAATCTGCCTACCTCTGGGTTATGAGCCCAGCATGCTTCCATTGCTGTACTTTGCTGCACATGTAAGTGCAAGAGATCCTGAAGCACTCACTCATCATGGGAAAGTACCAATGTGTTTCTTCGTTGGTTGATGGAAGAAACATCTTACAAAAACTCTCCAGATTATTGACTTTTTAAAGTTTTTCTAGGAAATGTTTTAGATGAATGCTTATTAGCCTTTGTCAGTATGCACTTTCGCAAAGTGTCTCTGTGGCGCAATCAGTTAGTGTGTACGGCTGTTAACTAAAAGGTTGGTGGTTCAATCCCACCCAGGGATGTAATTGATCTTGTTATCAGATTTTGGTGATCTTTAAGTAGACAAGTCAAAATTTCAAACCCCCTCTTATGGTGTAGGGTACCTGGCCTTCTCTGATGTAATCAGAGTTAGATTTGATTCATTGATTTTATAAAAACAGCGAGGAAGCACAATTTAGCAGTGGTTTGCAGAGAAAAAAAATATGCTGGCAGAAAAATCCAATTGAGTGATTAAACAGCTCTTCATTTTCTGGCTTTATTTTTTGCTAACAAATTTGTTCTCTGAAAAGTGTCCACAAAGCCAAGTCTCTGATTAACACCTTTGTAAGGATGGTTTTTCACCTATTACTAAATTAAACTTGCTTCATTGGAAAGGCAGCAAGATGCATCCTCATTTCAATGTCTACTGAAATAATACAGGTTGACACCAGGAAACATTAACGCCACTGCATCCTTGCTGCTTTCTCATGTGGAAGTCTGTTTAATGTGAAAACAAGGTGATATCTAATTAGCACACAGGTAAGGAATTAAGAAAATCTTTATTTAAGGGTGAAGATGTTTCTCACAAAATCGTTGCCCCAATGCATCATTGAAATTCAAGCTGGAAAGATGATTTTAATATATCACTTGTACATTTTGTATTGCTCTTCTGGTGACAATGTAGTTTGTTTTTGTCAATTACCATTTTAATAATAGGGTAAAGAAAATTAAGTGGATTTTTGAAAGAAAACAATACTGTCAATATACTATTAAAACAAATTAAAATGGTAAAAGTTATTGTACTTTAAGTAAAAATAAAAGAGCCAAAATATCAATCCCAGTTTTGGATTACTTTAATTAAAAAAAAAAAAGCATACAGCAGAGGATAGTTTCAATCTGCCTACCTCTGGGTTATGAGCCCAGCATGCTTCCATTGCTGTACTTTGCTGCACATGTAAGTGCAAGAGATCCTGAAGCACTCACTCATCATGGGAAAGTACCAATGTGTTTCTTCGTTGGTTGATGGAAGAAACATCTTACAAAAACTCTCCAGATTATTGACTTTTTAAAGTTTTTCTAGGAAACGTTTTAGATGAATGCTTATTAGCCTTTGTCAGTATGCACTTTCGCAAAGTGTCTCTGTGGCGCAATCAGTTAGTGTGTACGGCTGTTAACTAAAAGGTTGGTGGTTCAATCCCACCCAGGGATGTAATTGATCTTGTTATCAGATTTTGGTGATCTTTAAGTAGACAAGTCAAAATTTCAAACCCCCTCTTATGGTGTAGGGTACCTGGCCTTCTCTGATGTAATCAGAGTTAGATTTGATTCATTGATTTTATAAAAACAGCGAGGAAGCACAATTTAGCAGTGGTTTGCAGAGAAAAAAAATATGCTGGCAGAAAAATCCAATTGAGTGATTAAACAGCTCTTCATTTTCTGGCTTTATTTTTTGCTAACAAATTTGTTCTCTGAAAAGTGTCCACAAAGCCAAGTCTCTGATTAACACCTTTGTAAGGATGGTTTTTCACCTATTACTAAATTAAACTTGCTTCATTGGAAAGGCAGCAAGATGCATCCTCATTTCAATGTCTACTGAAATAATACAAGTTGACACCAGGAAACATTAACGCCACTGCATCCTTGCTGCTTTCTCATGTGGAAGTCTGTTTAATGCGAAAACAAGGTGATATCTAATTATCACACAGGTAAGGAATTAAGAAAATCTTTATTTAAGGGTGAAGATGTTTCTCACAAAATCGTTGCCCCAATGCATCATTGAAATTCAAGCTGGAAAGATGATTTTAATATATCACTTGTACATTTTGTATTGCTCTTCTGGTGACAATGTAGTTTGTTTTTGTCAATTACCATTTTAATAATAGGGTAAAGAAAATTAAGTGGATTTTTGAAAGAAAACAATACTGTCAATATACTATTAAAACAAATTAAAATGGTAAAAGTTATTGTACTTTAAGTAAAAATAAAAGAGCCAAAATATGAATCCCAGTTTTGGATTACTTTAATTAACAAAAAAAAAGCATATAGCAGAGGATAGTTTCAATCTGCCTACCTCTGGGTTATGGGCCCAGCATGCTTCCATTGCTGTACTCTGCTGCACATGTAAGTGCAAGAGATCCTGAAGCACTCACTCATCATGGGAAAGTACCAATGTGTTTCTTCGTTGGTTGATGGAAGAAACATCTTACAAAAACTCTCCAGATTATTAACTTTTTAAAGTTTTTCTAGGAAACGTTTTAGATGAATGCTTATTAGCCCTTGTCAGTATATACTTTTGCAATGTGTCTCTGTGGCGCAATCAGTTAGTGTGTACGGCTATTAACCAAAAGGTTGGTGGTTCAATCCCACCCAGGTACGTAATTGACCTTGTTATCAGATTTTGGTGATCTTTAAGTAGACAAGTCAAAATTTCAAACCCCCTGTTATTGTGTAGGGTACCTGGCCTTCTCTGATGTAATCAGAGTTAGATTTGATTCTGTGATTTTATAAAAAACTGCTAGGAAGCACAATTTAGCAGTTGGTTGCAGAGAAAAAAAATATGCTGGCAGAAAAATCAAATTCAGTGATTAAACAGCTCTTCATTTTCTGGCTTTATTTTTATGCTAACAAATTTGTTCTCTGAAAAGTGTCCACAAAGCCAAGTCTCTGATTAACACCTTTGTAGGGATGGTTTTTCACCTATTACTAAATTAAACTTGCTTCATTGGAAAGGCAGCAAGATGCATCCTCATTTCAATGTCTACTGAAATAATACAGGTTGACACCAGGAAACATTAACGCCACTGCATCCTTGCTGCTTTCTCATGTGGAAGTCTGTTTAATGTGAAAACAAGGTGATATCTAATTAGCACACAGGTAAGGAATTACGAAAATCTTTATTTAAGGGTGAAGATGTTTCTCACAAAATTGTTGCCCCAATGCATCATTGAAATTCAAGCTGGAAAGATGATTTTAATATATCACTTGTACATTTTGTATTGCTCTTCTGGTGACAATGTAGTTTTTTTTGTCAATTACCATTTTAATAACAGGGTAAAGAAAATTAAGTGGATTTTTGAAAGAAAACTATACTGTCAATATACTATTAAAACAAATTAAAATGGTAAAAGTTATTGTACTTTAAGTAAAAATAAAAGAGCAAAAATATCAATCCCAGTTTTGATTACTTAAATTAACAAAAAAAATGCATATAGCAAAGGATAGTTTCAATCTGCCTACCTCTGGGTTATGGGTCCAGCATGCTTCCATTGCAGTACTCTGCTGCACATGTAAGTGCAAGAGATCCTGAAGCACTCACTCATCATGGGAAAGTACCAATGTGTTTATTCGTTAGTTGATGGAAGAAACATCTTACAAAAACTCTCCAGATTATTGATTTTTTAATGTTTTTCTAGGAAACGTTCTAGATGTATGCTTATTAGCCTTTGTCAGTAGGCACTTTTTGCAAAGTGTCTCTGTGGCGCAATCGGTTAGTGTGTTCGGCTATTAACCGAAAGGTTGGTGGTTCAATCCCACCCAGGGACCTAATTAAACTTGTGATCAGATTTTGGTGATATTTAAGTAGACAAGTCAAAATTTCAAACCCCCTCTTATGGTGTAGGGTACATGGCCTTCTCTGATGTAATCAGAGTTAGATTTGATTCAGTGATTTTATAAAAAACAGCTAGGAAGCACAATTTAGCAGTGGGTTGCAGAGAAAAAAAATATGCTAGCAAAAAAAATCCAATTGAGTGATTAAACAGCTCTTCATTTTCTGGCTTTATTTTTATGCTAACAAATTTGTTCTCTGAAAAGTGTCCACAAAGCCAAGTCTCTGATTAACACCGTTGTAGGGATGGTTTTTCACCTATTACTAAATTAAACTTGCTTCATTGGAAAGGCAGCAAGATGCATCCTCATTTCAATGTCTACTGAAATAATACAGGTTGACACCAGGAAACATTAACGCCACTGCATCCTTGCTGCTTTCTCATGTGGAAGTCTGTTTAATGTGAAAACAAGGTGATATCTAATTATCACACAGGTAAGGAATTAAGAAAATCTTTATTTAAGGGTGAAGATGTTTCTCACAAAATCGTTGCCCCAATGCATCATTGAAATTCAAGCTGGAAAGATGATTTTAATATATCACTTGTACATTTTGTATTGCTCTTCTGGTGACAATGTAGTTTGTTTTTGTCAATTACCATTTTAATAATAGGGTAAAGAAAATGAAGTGGATTTTTGAAAGAAAACAATACTGTCAATATACTATTAAAACAAATTAAAATGGTAAAAGTTATTGTACTTTAAGTAAAAATAAAAGAGACAAAATATCAATCCCAGTTTTGGATTACTTTAATTAACAAAAAAAAAATGCATATAGCAGAGGATAGTTTCAATCTACCTATCTCTGGGTTATGGGCCCAGCATGCTTCCATTGCAGTACTCTGCTGCACATGTAAGTGCAAGAGATCCTGAAGCACTCACTCATCATGGGAAAGTACCAATGTGTTTCTTCATTGGTTGATGGAAGAAACATCTTACAAAAACTCTCCAGATTATTGACTTTTTAAAGTTTTTCTAGGAAACGTTCTTGATGAATGCTTATTAGCCTTTGTCAGTATGTACTTTTTGCAAAGTGTCTCTGTGGTGCAATTGGTTAGTGTGTAAGGCTATTAACCAAAAGGTTGGTGGTTCAATCCCACCCAGGAACGTAATTGACCTTGTGATCAGATTTTGGTGATATTTAAGTAGACAAGTCAAAATTTCAAACCCCCTCTTATTGTGTAGGGTACCTGGCCTTCTCTGATGTAATCAGAGTTAGATTTGATTCAGTGATTTTATAAAAAACAGCTAGGAAGCACAATTTAGCAGTGGGTTGCAGAGAAAAAAAATATGCTGGCAAAAAAAATCCAATTGAGTGATTAAACAGCTCTTCATTTTCTGGCTTTATTTTTATGCTAACAAATTTGTTCTCTGAAAAGTGTCCACAAAGCCAAGTCTCTGATTAACACCTTTGTAGGGATGGTTTTTCACCTATTACTAAATTAAACTTGCTTCATTGGAAAGGCAGCAAGATGCATCCTCATTTCAATGTCTACTGAAATAATACAAGTTGACACCAGGAAACATTAACGCCACTGCATCCTTGCTGCTTTCTCATGTGGAAGTCTGTTTAATGCGAAAACAAGGTGATATCTAATTAGCACACAGGTAAGGAATTAAGAAAATCTTTATTTAAGGGTGAAGATGTTTCTCACAAAATCGTTGCCCCAATGCATCATTGAAATTCAAGCTGGAAAGATGATTTTAATATATCACTTGTACATTTTGTATTGCTCTTCTGGTGACAATGTAGTTTGTTTTGGTCAATTACCATTTTAATAATAGGGTAAAGAAAATTAAGTGGATTTTTGAAAGAAAACAATACTGTCAATATACTATTAAAACAAATTAAAATGGTAAAAGTTATTGTACTTTAAGTAAAAATAAAAGAGCCAAAATATCAATCCCAGTTTTGGATTACTTTAATTAAAAAAAAAAAGCATACAGCAGAGGATAGTTTCAATCTGCCTACCTCTGGGTTATGAACCCAGCATGCTTCCATTGCTGTACTTTGCTGCACATGTAAGTGCAAGAGATCCTGAAGCACTCACTCATCATGGGAAAGTACCAATGTGTTTCTTCGTTGGTTGATGGAAGAAACATCTTACAAAAACTCTCCAGATTATTGACTTTTTAAAGTTTTTCTAGGAAACGTTTTAGATGAATGCTTATTAGCCTTTGTCAGTATGCACTTTCGCAAAGTGTCTCTGTGGCGCAATCAGTTAGTGTGTACGGCTATTAACTAAAAGGTTGGTGGTTCAATCCCACCCAGGGATGTAATTGATCTTGTTATCAGCTTTTGGTGATCTTTAAGTAGACAAGTCAAAATTTCAAACCCCCTCTTATGGTGTAGGGTACCTGGCCTTCTCTGATGTAATCAGAGTTAGATTTGATTCATTGATTTTATAAAAACAGCGAGGAAGCACAATTTAGCAGTGGTTTGCAGAGAAAAAAAATATGCTGGCAGAAAAATCCAATTGAGTGATTAAACAGCTCTTCATTTTCTGGCTTTATTTTTATGCTAACAAATTTGTTCTCTGAAAAGTGTCCACAAAGCCAAGTCTCTGATTAACACCTTTGTAAGGATGGTTTTTCACCTATTACTAAATTAAACTTGCTTCATTGGAAAGGCAGCAAGATGCATCCTCATTTCAATGTCTACTGAAATAATACAAGTTGACACCAGGAAACATTAACGCCACTGCATCCTTGCTGCTTTCTCATGTGGAAGTCTGTTTAATGCGAAAACAAGGTGATATCTAATTATCACACAGGAAAGGAATTAAGAAAATCTTTATTTAAGGGTGAAGATGTTTCTCACAAAATCGTTGCCCCAATGCATCATTGAAATTCAAGCTGGAAAGATGATTTTAATATATCACTTGTACATTTTGTATTGCTCTTCTGGTGACAATGTAGTTTGTTTTTGTCAATTACCATTTTAATAATAGGGTAAAGAAAATGAAGTGGATTTTTGAAAGAAAACAATACTGTCAATATACTATTAAAACAAATTAAAATGGTAAAAGTTATTGTACTTTAAGTAAAAATAAAAGAGCCAAAATATCAATCCCAGTTTTGGATTACTTTAATTAACAAAAAAAAAGCATATAGCAGAGGATAGTTTCAATCTGCCTACCTCTGGGTTATGGGCCCAGCATGCTTCCATTGCTGTACTCTGCTGCACATGTAAGTGCAAGAGATCCTGAAGCACTCACTCATCATGGGAAAGTACCAATGTGTTTCTTCGTTGGTTGATGGAAGAAACATCTTACAAAAACTCTCCAGATTATTAACTTTTTAAAGTTTTTCTAGGAAACGTTTTAGATGAATGCTTATTAGCCCTTGTCAGTATATACTTCTGCAATGTGTCTCTGTGGCGCAATCAGTTAGTGTGTACGGCTATTAACCAAAAGGTTGGTGGTTCAATCCCACCCAGGTACGTAATTGACCTTGTTATCAGATTTTGGTGATCTTTAAGTAGACAAGTCAAAATTTCAAACCCCCTGTTATGGTGTAGGGTACCTGGCCTTCTCTGATGTAATCAGAGTTAGATTTGATTCAGTGATTTATAAAAACATCTAGGAAGCACAATTTAGCAGTGGGTTGTAGAGAAAAAGAAATATGCTGGCAGAAAAATCCAATTGAGTGATTAAACAGCTCTTCATTTTCTGGCTTTATTTTTATGCTAACAAATTTGTTCTCTGAAAAGTGTCCACAAAGCAAAGTCTCTGATTAACACCTTTGTAGGGATGGTTTTTCACCTATTACTAAATTAAACTTGCTTCATTGGAAAGGCAGCAAGATGCATCCTCATTTCAATGTCTACTGAAATAATACAAGTTGACACCAGGAAACATTAACGCCACTGCATCCTTGCTGCTTTCTCATGTGGAAGTCTGTTTAATGTGAAAACAAGGTGATATCTAATTAGCACACAGGTAAGGAATTAAGAAAATCTTTATTTAAGGGTGAAGATGTTTCTCACAAAATCGTTGCCCCAATGCATCATTGAAATTCAAGCTGGAAAGATGATTTTAATATATCACTTGTACATTTTGTATTGCTCTTCTGGTGACAATGTAGTTTGTTTTTGTCAATTACCATTTTAATAATAGGGTAAAGAAAATGAAGTGGATTTTTGAAAGAAAACAAAACTGTCAATATACTATTAAAACAAATTAAAATGGTAAAAGTTATTGTACTTTAAGTAAAAATAAAAGAGCCAAAATATCAATCCCAGTTTTGGAATACTTTAATTAACAAACAAAAAAATGCATATAGCAGAGGATAGTTTCAATCTGCCTACCTCTGGGTTATGGGCCCAGCATGCTTCCATTGCTGTACTCTGCTGCACATGTAAGTGCAAGAGATCCTGAAGCACTCACTCATCATGGGAAAGTACCAATGTGTTTCTTCGTTGGTTGATAGAAGAAACATCTTACAAAAACTCTCCAGATTATTGACTTTATTAAGTTTTTCTAGGAAACGTTTTAGATGAATGCTTATTATCCTTTGTCAGTATGTACTTTTGCAAAGTGTCTCTGTGGCGCAATCAGTTAGTGTGTATGGCTATTAACCAAAAGGTTGGTGGTTCAATCCCACCCAGGGACGTAATTGACCTTGTTATCAGATTTTGGTGATATTTAAGTAGACAAGTCAAAATTTCAAACCCCCTCTTATTGTGTAGGGTACCTGGCCTTCTCTGATGTAATCAGAGTTAGATTTGATTCAGTGATTTTATAAAAACATCTAGGAAGCACAATTTAGCAGTGGGTTGCAGAGAAAAAGAAATATGCTTGCAAAAAAATCAAATTGCTTGATTTAACAGCTCTTAATTTTCTTGCTTTATTTTTATGCTAACAAATTTGTTCTCTGAAAAGTGTCCACAAAGCCAAGTCTCTGATTAACACCTTTGTAGGGATGGTTTTTCACCTATTACTAAATTAAACTTGCTTCATTGGAAAGGCAGCAAGATGCATCCTCATTTCAATGTCTACTGAAATAATACAGGTTGACACCAGGAAACATTAACGCCACTGCATCCTTGCTGCTTTCTCATGTGGAAGTCTGTTTAATGTGAAAACAAGGTGATATCTAATTAGCACACAGGTAAGGAATTACGAAAATCTTTATTTAAGGGTGAAGATGTTTCTCACAAAATTGTTGCCCCAATGCATCATTGAAATTCAAGCTGGAAAGATGATTTTAATATATCACTTGTACATTTTGTATTGCTCTTCTGGTGACAATGTAGTTTTTTTTGTCAATTACCATTTTAATAACAGGGTAAAGAAAATTAAGTGGATTTTTGAAAGAAAACTATACTGTCAATATACTATTAAAACAAATTAAAATGGTAAAAGTTATTGTACTTTAAGTAAAAATAAAAGAGCAAAAATATCAATCCCAGTTTTGATTACTTAAATTAACAAAAAAAATGCATATAGCAAAGGATAGTTTCAATCTGCCTACCTCTGGGTTATGGGTCCAGCATGCTTCCATTGCAGTACTCTGCTGCACATGTAAGTGCAAGAGATCCTGAAGCACTCACTCATCATGGGAAAGTACCAATGTGTTTATTCGTTAGTTGATGGAAGAAACATCTTACAAAAACTCTCCAGATTATTGACTTTTTTAATGTTTTTCTAGGAAACGTTCTAGATGTATGCTTATTAGCCTTTGTCAGTAGGCACTTTTTGCAAAGTGTCTCTGTGGCGCAATCGGTTAGTGTGTTCGGCTATTAACCGAAAGGTTGGTGGTTCAATCCCACCCAGGGACCTAATTAAACTTCTGATCAGATTTTGGTGATATTTAAGTAGACAAGTCAAAATTTCAAACCCCCTCTTATGGTGTAGGGTACATGGCCTTCTCTGATGTAATCAGAGTTAGATTTGATTCAGTGATTTTATAAAAAACAGCTAGGAAGCACAATTTAGCAGTGGGTTGCAGAGAAAAAAAATATGCTGGCAAAAAAAATCCAACTGAGTGATTAAACAGCTCTTCATTTTCTGGCTTTATTTTTATGCTAACAAATTTGTTCTCTGAAAAGTGTCCACAAAGCCAAGTCTCTGATTAACACCGTTGTAGGGATGGTTTTTCACCTATTACTAAATTAAACTTGCTTCATTGGAAAGGCAGCAAGATGCATCCTCATTTCAATGTCTACTGAAATAATACAGGTTGACACCAGGAAACATTAACGCCACTGCATCCTTGCTGCTTTCTCATGTGGAAGTCTGTTTAATGTGAAAACAAGGTGATATCTAATTATCACACAGGTAAGGAATTAAGAAAATCTTTATTTAAGGGTGAAGATGTTTCTCCCAAAATCGTTGCCCCAATGCATCATTGAAATTCAAGCTGGAAAGATGATTTTAATATATCACTTGTACATTTTGTATTGCTCTTCTGGTGACAATGTAGTTTGTTTTTGTCAATTACCATTTTAATAATAGGGTAAAGAAAATGAAGTGGATTTTTGAAAGAAAACAATACTGTCAATATACTATTAAAACAAATTAAAATGGTAAAAGTTATTGTACTTTTAGTAAAAATAAAAGAGACAAAATATCAATCCCAGTTTTGGATTACTTTAATTAACAAAAAAAAATGCATATAGCAGAGGATAGTTTCAATCTACCTATCTCTGGGTTATGGGTCCAGCATGCTTCCATTGCAGTACTCTGCTGCACATGTAAGTGCAAGAGATCCTGAAGCACTCACTCATCATGGGAAAGTACCAATGTGTTTCTTCATTGGTTGATGGAAGAAACATCTTACAAAAACTCTCCAGATTATTGACTTTTTAAAGTTTTTCTAGGAAACGTTCTTGATGAATGCTTATTAGCCTTTGTCAGTATGGACTTTTTGCAAAGTGTCTCTGTGGTGCAATTGGTTAGTGTGTAAGGCTATTAACCAAAAGGTTGGTGGTTCAATCCCACCCAGGAATGTAATTGACCTTGTGATCAGATTTTGGTGATATTTAAGTAGACAAGTCAAAATTTCAAACCCCCTCTTATTGTGTAGGGTACCTGGCCTTCTCTGATGTAATCAGAGTTAGATTTGATTCAGTGATTTTATAAAAAACAGCTAGGAAGCACAATTTAGCAGTGGGTTGCAGAGAAAAAAAATATGCTGGCAAAAAAAATCCAATTGAGTGATTAAACAGCTCTTCATTTTCTGGCTTTATTTTTATGCTAACAAATTTGTTCTCTGAAAAGTGTCCACAAAGCCAAGTCTCTGATTAACACCTTTGTAGGGATGGTTTTTCACCTATTACTAAATTTAACTTGCTTCATTGGAAAGGCAGCAAGATGCATCCTCATTTCAATGTCTACTGAAATAATACAAGTTGACACCAGGAAACATTAACGCCACTGCATCCTTGCTGCTTTCTCATGTGGAAGTCTGTTTAATGCGAAAACAAGGTGATATCTAATTAGCACACAGGTAAGGAATTAAGAAAATCTTTATTTAAGGGTGAAGATGTTTCTCACAAAATCGTTGCCCCAATGCATCATTGAAATTCAAGCTGGAAAGATGATTTTAATATATCACTTGTACATTTTGTATTGCTCTTCTGGTGACAATGTAGTTTGTTTTTGTCAATTACCATTTTAATAATAGGGTAAAGAAAATGAAGTGGATTTTTGAAAGAAAACAATACTGTCAATATACTATTAAAACAAATTAAAATGGTAAAAGTTATTGTACTTTAAGTAAAAATAAAAGAGCCAAAATATCAATCCCAGTTTTGGATTACTTTAATTAAAAAAAAAAAGCATACAGCAGAGGATAGTTTCAATCTGCCTACCTCTGGGTTATGAACCCAGCATGCTTCCATTGCTGTACTTTGCTGCACATGTAAGTGCAAGAGATCCTGAAGCACTCACTCATCATGGGAAAGTACCAATGTGTTTCTTCGTTGGTTGATGGAAGAAACATCTTACAAAAACTCTCCAGATTATTGACTTTTTAAAGTTTTTCTAGGAAACGTTTTAGATGAATGCTTATTAGCCTTTGTCAGTATGCACTTTCGCAAAGTGTCTCTGTGGCGCAATCAGTTAGTGTGTACGGCTATTAACTAAAAGGTTGGTGGTTCAATCCCACCATGGGATGTAATTGATCTTGTTATCAGCTTTTGGTGATCTTTAAGTAGACAAGTCAAAATTTCAAACCCCCTCTTATGGTGTAGGGTACCTGGCCTTCTCTGATGTAATCAGAGTTAGATTTGATTCATTGATTTTATAAAAACAGCGAGGAAGCACAATTTAGCAGTGGTTTGCAGAGAAAAAAAATATGCTGGCAGAAAAATCCAATTGAGTGATTAAACAGCTCTTCATTTTCTGGCTTTATTTTTATGCTAACAAATTTGTTCTCTGAAAAGTGTCCACAAAGCCAAGTCTCTGATTAACACCTTTGTAAGGATAGTTTTTCACCTATTACTAAATTAAACTTGCTTCATTGGAAAGGCAGCAAGATGCATCCTCATTTCAATGTCTACTGAAATAATACAAGTTGACACCAGGAAACATTAACGCCACTGCATCCTTGCTGCTTTCTCATGTGGAAGTCTGTTTAATGCGAAAACAAGGTGATATCTAATTATCACACAGGTAAGGAATTAAGAAAATCTTTATTTAAGGGTGAAGATGTTTCTCACAAAATCGTTGCCCCAATGCATCATTGAAATTCAAGCTGGAAAGATGATTTTAATATATCACTTGTACATTTTGTATTGCTCTTCTGGTGACAATGTAGTTTGTTTTTGTCAATTACCATTTTAATAATAGGGTAAAGAAAATGAAGTGGATTTTTGAAAGAAAACAATACTGTCAATATACTATTAAAACAAATTAAAATGGTAAAAGTTATTGTACTTTAAGTAAAAATAAAAGAGCCAAAATATCAATCCCAGTTTTGGATTACTTTAATTAACAAAAAAAAAGCATATAGCAGAGGATAGTTTCAATCTGCCTACCTCTGGGTTATGGGCCCAGCATGCTTCCATTGCTGTACTCTGCTGCACATGTAAGTGCAAGAGATCCTGAAGCACTCACTCATCATGGGAAAGTACCAATGTGTTTCTTCGTTGGTTGATGGAAGAAACATCTTACAAAAACTCTCCAGATTATTGACTTTTTTAAGTTTTTCTAGGAAACGTTTTAGATGAATGCTTATTAGCATTTGTCAGTATGTACTTTTGCAAAGTGTCTCTGTGGCGCAATCAGTTAGTGTGTACGGCTATTAACCAAAAGGTTAGTGGTTCAATCCCACCCAGGGACGTAATTGACTTTGTGATCAGATTTTGGTGATCTTTAAGTAGACAAGTCAAATTTCATACTCCCTGTTATTGTGTAGGGTACCTGGCCTTCTCTGATGTAATCAGAGTTAGATTTGATTCAGTGATTTTATAAAAAAAAGCTAGGAAGCACAATTTAGCAGTGGGTTGCAGAGAAAAAAAATATGCTGGCAGAAAAATCCAATTGAGTGATTAAACAGCTCTTTATTTTCTGGCTTTATTTTTATGCTAACAAATTTGTTCTCTGAAAAGTGTCCACAAAGCCAAGTCTCTGATTAACACCTTTGTAAGGATAGTTTTTCACCTATTACTAAATTAAACTTGCTTCATTGGAAAGGCAGCAAGATGCATCCTCATTTCAATGTCTACTGAAATAATACAAGTTGACACCAGGAAACATTAACGCCACTGCATCCTTGCTGCTTTCTCATGTGGAAGTCTGTTTAATGCGAAAACAAGGTGATATCTAATTATCACACAGGTAAGGAATTAAGAAAATCTTTATTTAAGGGTGAAGATGTTTCTCACAAATTTGTTGACCCAATGCATCATTGAAATTCAAGCTGGAAAGATGATTTTAATATATCACTTGTACATTTTGTATTGCTCTTCTGGTGACAATGTAGTTTGTTTTTGTCAATTACCATTTTAATAATAGGGTAAAGAAAATGAAGTGGATTTTTGAAAGAAAACAATACTGTCAATATACTATTAAAACAAATTAAAATGGTAAAAGTTATTGTACTTTAAGTAAAAATAAAAGAGACAAAATATCAATCCCAGTTTTGGATTACTTTAATTAACAAAAAAAAAATGCATATAGCAGAGGATAGTTTCAATCTGCCTACCTCTGGGTTATGGGCCCAGCATGCTTCCATTGCAGTACTCTGCTGCACATGTAAGTGCAAGAGATCCTGAAGCACTCACTCATCATGGGAAAGTACCAATGTGTTTCTTCGTTGGTTGATGGAAGAAACATCTTACAAAAACTCTCCAGATTATTGACTTTTTAAAGTTTTTCTAGGAAACGTTTTAGATGAATGCTTATTAGCCTTTGTCAGTATGGACTTTTGCAAAGTGTCTCTGTGGCGCAATCAATTAGTATGTACGGCTATTAGCCATAAGGTTGGTGGTTCAATCCCACCCAGGGACCTAATTTCCCTTGTTATCAGATTTTGGTGATCTTTAAGTAGACAAGTCAAAATTTCAAACCCCCTGTTACGGTGTAGGGTACCTGGCCTTCTCTGATGTAATCAGAGTTAGATTTGATTCAGTGATTTTATAAAAACAGCTAGGAAGCACAATTTAGCAGTGGGTTGCAGAGAAAAAAAATATGCTGGCAGAAAAATCCAATTGAGTGATTAAACAGCTCTTCATTTTCTGGCTTTATTTTTATGCTAACAAATTTGTTCTCTGAAAAGTGTCCACAAAGCCAAGTCTCTGATTAACACCTTTGTAAGGATGGTTTTTCACCTATTACTAAATTAAACTTGCTTCATTGGAAAGGCAGCAAGATGCATCCTCATTTCAATGTCTACTGAAATAATACAAGTTGACACCAGGAAACATTAACGCCACTGCATCCTTGCTGCTTTCTCATGTGGAAGTCTGTTTAATATGAAAACAAGGTGATATCTAATTAGCACACAGGTAAGGAATTAAGAAAATCTTTATTTAAGGGTGAAGATGTTTCTCACAAAATCGTTGCCCCAATGCATCATTGAAATGCAAGCTGGAAATATGATTTTAATATATCACTTGTACATTTTGTATTGCTCTTCTGGTGACAATGTAGTTTGTTTTTGTCAATTACCATTTTAATAATAGGGTAAAGAAAATTAAGTGGATTTTTGAAAGAAAACAATACTGTCAATATACTATTAAAACAAATTAAAATGGTAAAAGTTGTTGTACTTTAAGTAAAAATAAAAGAGCCAAAATATCAATCCCAGTTTTGGATTACTTTAATTAACAAAAAAAAATGCATATAGCAGAAGATAGTTTCAATCTGCCTACCTCTGGGTTATGGGCCTAGCATGCTTCCATTGCTGTACTCTGCTGCACATGTAAGTGCAAGAGATCCTGAAGCACTCACTCATCATGGGAAAGTACCAATGTGTTTCTTCGTTGGTTGATGGAAGAAACATCTTACAAAAACTCTCCAGATTATTGACTTTTTAAAGTTTTTCTAGGAAACGTTTTAGATGAATGCTTATTAGCCTTTGTCAGTATGTACTTTTGCAAAGTGTCTCTGTGGCGCAATCAGTTAGTGTGTACGGCTGTTAACCAAAAGGTTGGTGGTTCAATCCCACCCAGGGACGTACTTGACCTTGTTATCAGATTTTGGTGATCTTTAAGTAGACAAGTCAAATTTCATACCCCCTGTTATGGTGTAGGGTACCTGGCCTTCTCTGATGTAATCAGAGTTAGATTTGATTCAGTGATTTTATAAAAACATCTAGGAATCACAATTTAGCAGTGGGTTGCAGAGAAAAAGAAATATGCTGGCAAAAAAATCAAATTGCGTGATTAAACAGCTCTTCATTTTCTGGCTTTATTTTTATGCTAACAAATTTGTTCTCTGAAAAGTGTCCACAAAGCCAAGTCTCTGATTAACACCTTTGTAAGGATGGTTTTTCACCTATTACTAAATTAAACTTGCTTCATTGGAAAGGCAGCAAGATGCATCCTCATTTCAATGGTAAGTCAACCTTCTTGCCCTATGTTCCCTGTCAACGGATGAAGACGCATCATTATCTACCGCAGTCATTTTGGCCCAATAGATATGCAAGAAGTTTAGATTCCCCTTTCTTTGCAGGTAGAGGAAGGAAAAGGAAGAGGTCTGTAGCCTCTTCAAGATCGCAGGACCAGAGATTGTCCTCTGCTTCTGCCAAATCCACTGCATGACACTGGGGCTTTCTTGCAGGAGCCCACACCAGTGGGGGCACGTCTAAAACTCTTCAGTCAGTTCTGGATTCATTCGGACCTGGACTCGTGGGTTTTACAAATAGTGTCCCAAGGGTACAAACTGGGGTTTCAAGACGTTCCCCCTCACCGATTGTTCAAATTGGCCTTTGTCAGCAGGGAGAAGGTTTTTATTCAAGCCTCTTCGTGGTCCCGAAGCCGGACGGCTCAGTCAGACCAATCTTAAATCTGAAATCCCTCAATTTCTTCCTAAAGAAATTCAATTTCAAGATGGAATTTCTCAGGGCAGTGATCTCCAGTCCGGAGGACGGAGATTTCATGGTTTTGGTAGACATAAAGGATGCCTACTTACATGTTCCCATTTAGCCACTGCCTCAAGCTACCTAAGGTTTGCAATTCAGGATTGTCATTACCAATTTCAGACATTGCCGTTTGGTCTGTCCACGGCTCCGAGGATTTTCACCAGGGTGATGGCGGAAATTATGGTTCTCCTTCGCAAGCAAGGAGTCACAATTATCCCGTACTTGGATGATCTCCTGATAAAGGCGAGATCCAGGGACCAGTTGGTGCAAAACATTGCACTCTCCCTGACAGTTCTTCAACAACATGGTTGGCTCCTAAACTTGCCAAAATCGCAGTTGGTCCCAATGACGCGGTTGTTGTTTTTGGGAGTCATACTGTTAGGCGCCAGGGTCCGCATGATGGTCTGCGCGGCCCGGCGCCTAGCAACTAGAGACGCCGTGCACGTACAGCCGCCGGCTCCCTAGCAACGCTAGACGCCGGGCGCGCTGAGCCGCACGGACCCTAGCAACGGGGACGCCACTGGCGGATCGCGTTCCCCATTGCTAGGCTTTAGGAAATTAAGATATTCACCTGCTCTCTGGCCGTGCAGCAAGGCAGCTGCACGGCATTTATTCTAATCAGCCTTTAGCAGCTGATTGGAGGACTCCTTGTTAAATACACTCCCAGGGCTTCTCACAGACGCCGGTAATAGCTTCCTGCATGCTGCCTTTGTTTGCTGAGAGTCTGTTTCCAGTCCTGCTGTATCCGGTCATTCCAGTCCGCAGAAGTCCGGTATTCGGGAGTTGTCATCTCATCCCAAGAGGTCGTTTGGTTCCCTGGAGTCCTGACTGATCACCGTTTTATATCCAGTGGTGTTCGTGAGTTGCGGCTCTGCCGTGTGTTGCGGCTCAGCCGCTTTACCTTTTATATTTTGTGTTTGGAGCATTTGCGGAGGGTTCCGCTTCCACAAGTCCTCTCTGGTACTTGGCGGTGCCGGGTAGGAGAATTGGACAAGTGGATATTTTGGTTGTCCTTTTTCCTGGCGGTTTCTCCGCACATATTATAGTTTTGAGTTTGCTTAGCCCCTGGCCTGGTTGTTTAGTTAGAGGGCCTCTTGTTATCACCCTGTCTCAGGTTTCCCTTTGTCTCTCATTAAGACCGGGGGGCATCGAAGTTGGGCATACATAATCCGCCCTTCAAACGCGGCTGCCAAGGGCTCAAGAAACCATAGTCTCGCAGGGGATTTCTGACAACACGGGTGAGACAACAGAGTTAGGGCGCCAGGGGCTATTTTCCTGTCCTGCTCCCTTCCCCAGCATTCCGTTCCAGTGCTCCAGTCCTTGCCATAAGATCTTCTCTGACCAGAGTGCTGGAATCATAACATTATTACCGGCCATACCAAAACTTAAAATTAAACAGGGTTTAATTTTTGCTCATTCAGTTTTGTGAGAGTTTATCGGCCTCATGAATCCAACAGGTTTAGGGCCAAATCCTGGTCAGCTCTTAGTCAGCCAGATTCAAGAACTTACTCAGATGGTTCAGGATCTTTCTCTTCGGGTGAAGTCGCAGGAAGATCTTTTGCGAGCTTCCCCAAGGGTAGTCCCTGAACCAAAGATGCATTTGCCTGACCGTTTTTCTGGTGATAGAAAAGAGTTTTTTTAATTTTAAAGAATCCTGTAAACTTTATTTTCGTTTAAGACCGACTTCCTCGGGTACTGAATC
The DNA here is from genome assembly GCF_028390025.1 of Pseudophryne corroboree. Taxonomy (NCBI): domain Eukaryota; kingdom Metazoa; phylum Chordata; class Amphibia; order Anura; family Myobatrachidae; genus Pseudophryne; species Pseudophryne corroboree. Next base: position 67,364 of record NW_026970442.1, read on the forward strand.
TCAGCGGGTCGGGTTTATTATTTCTTTGCTCCAGGGGGATCCTCAGACCTGGGCATTTGGTTTAAGAGCAGAGGATCCGGCATTGTTGTCAATTGACGCTTTTTTTGAGTCTTTAGGGCTCTTGTATGATGACCCTGATAGAGAGGCGTCCGCTGAAAGTCAGTTGCGCGCTCTCAGACAGGGTAGAAATCCTGCAGAGGTTTATTGTACGGAGTTTCGCCGTTGGTCGAACGACTGTGGCTGGAATGACCCAGCCCTGCGCAGTCAGTTTCGCCTTGGCTTATCAGAGTCTATAAAAGACAGTCTCCTTCAGTACCCCGCTCCTGAGACTCTCGATAAACTCATGGAGCTTTCTATTAAGATTGATCGTCGTCTCAGAGAGCGGAGGGCTGAAAAAGGAGCACCTGTAAGGTCAAGTCCGTGTGTATATTCCATTCCTGAAGACGTAGAGGAGACCATGCAGATGGGTCTCTCCCGGCTGTCTCCTGAAGAAAGAGCCAGAAGGCAAAATTCTGGTCTTTGTCTGTACTGTGGGGGTAAGGGACATTTTGCTCGTAATTGTCCGAACAAGTCGGGAAACGCTTTGACCAGGTGAATTGTGAGGGGGTTCACCTAGGTCTGCAGCTTATCTCCTCGAATAACTCCCTTTTAGTCCCAGTTAAAGTTTCCTTTGGCAGCCTCAGTTCTTTGGTGTCGGCTTTTGTTGACAGTGGAGCTGCAGGAAACTTTATGGATTTAACTTGGGCTAAGGCCTTAGGCATTCCTCAGTTACCTTTGGGTAGGTGTGTCACCATGCATGGCTTAGATGGGAGTCCGCTGTCTAATGGGATTATTTCTCTCCGTACACCTCCTGTACTACTTACAGTAGGAGCTCTACATTCCGAGAAAATCGAGTTCTTTCTTACACATTGCCCAGCAGTTCCAGTTGTTCTGGGTCACCCTTGGCTGGCCTTTCATAATCCCACCATTGATTGGCGGTCGGGGGAGATTTCACATTGGGGTACTTTTTGTGATAAGGAATGTATCACGTTTCCAGTCAGAGTAGCAGCTATCATTCCAGAACTCATTCCGGTGGAATACCAGGAGTTTGCTGATGTTTTCTCCAAAGGCAATGCGGACATTCTGCCTCCCCATCGGCCTTATGATTGTGCTATTGAGTTAATTCCTGGTGCCGCATTGCCAAAGGGAAGATTATATGCATTATCCGGGCCAGAAACTGCGGCTATGAATGATTATGTAAAGGAGAGCCTTGAGAAAGGATTTATTAGACCATCAAAATCTCCTTTAAGTGCAGGCTTCTTCTTTGTGGAGAAAAAGGATGGCTCGCTTAGACCTTGCATTGATTTTAGAGCCCTGAATAAGATCTCAGTTAAAAACACCTATCCTTTGCCGTTGATTTCTGTACTCTTTGATCAGTTACGTTCTGCTGTGATTTTTTTCTAAAATTGACCTTAGAGGAGCGTACAACCTCATCCGAATTAAATCTGGAGATGAGTGGAAAACGGCCTTCAGTACTCAGTCGGGTCACTACGAATACCTGGTGATGCCGTTCGGCCTGTCCAATGCTCCGGCAGTTTTTCAAGACCTCATTAACGATGTGCTCCGTGACTTCCTAGGGAAATTCGTGGTCGTTTACTTAGACGACATCCTGATTTTTTCTAAATCAATGGAACAACATGTTACCCAGGTGCGTCTGGTTCTTCAAAAGTTATGTGAGAATCATTTATATGCCAAGCTGGAGAAGTGTGAGTTTCATGTCACGGAAGTATCTTTTTTAGGGTACATAATTTCCCCTCAGGGATTTTCCATGGAACCAAAGAAACTCCAGGCCATCCTTAGTTGGGCGCAACCCACCAATTTAAAAGCAATTAAGCGTTTTTTAGGGTTTGCGAATTATTATAGGAGGTTCATTCATTCTTTTTCTGACCTGGTTGCTCCCATTGTAGCTCTGACAAAGAAAGGAGCGGATCCTACCAACTGGTCGCGTGAAGCTGAGTTGTCCTTCCGGGCCTTGAAACAAGCCTTTGTCTCGGCTCCAGTCCTCAGACTTCCTAATCCGGAATTGCCCTTTGTGGTGGAGGTTGATGCCTCGGAGGTTGGAGTGGGGGCTATCCTTTCTCAAAAGGATCCGGAGTCTCTGGAGTTACATCCTTGTGCCTTTATGTCCAGGAAATTCTCCTCCGCTGAATCCAACTATGACGTTGGTAATCGGGAGTTACTGGCGGTAAAATGGGCTTTCGAGGAGTGGAGGCATTGGCTGGAGGGAGCAAAACATACTATTTCGGTATTGACTGACCATAAGAACCTGCAATAGATTGAATCGGCTAAGCGGCTTAATGCCCGGCAGGCACGTTGGGCATTATTTTTTACGCGTTTCAAATTTATAATCACTTTCAGGCCTGGTTCCAAGAATACTAAGGCTGATGCCCTGTCACATAGCTTTCTTCCGGTTCACAATAACAATCCTGTTACCCCCATACTTCCATCTTCGGTCATCTGGGCGGGCCTCACACAAGATTTATTTACCCAGTTAAAACAGCTTCAACACCAAGCTCCTAGAATTACCCCTGCTGGTCGTCTTTACGTCCCTGAGTTTTTGAGAGTTACTGTTTTAACGGAATTCCATGATAACAAAGTTTCAGGGCATCCAGGAGTCTCTAAGACATTGGAGTTAGTCTCTCGCTCAGTATGGTGGCCTGGTCTTTCTAAAGACGTCAAGGAAATTGTTTATTCATGTCAGGTTTGTGCACAGCATAAGGTTCCCCGTTCCTTGCCCATCGGGCAACTTATGCCCTTAAATGTTCCTCTCAGGCCGTGGTCTCATATTTCCATGGATTTTGTGGTTGACCTTCCCCTTTCAGCCGGATTCCGAGTCATATGGGTGGTAGTGGACCGTTTTAGTAAAATGGCTCATTTTATTGCTCTTCCCCGATTGCCTTCTGCCCAAGGGTTGGCAGTTTTGTTTCTCCGCCATGTATTCAGGCTTCATGGGTTGCCTACTGATATTGTTTCTGATCGGGGTCCACAATTCATCGCACAATTCTGGAAATGTTTTTGTGCCTCATTGAAGATGAAATTGTCGTTAACATCCGGTTACCACCCACAATCCAACGGGCAAACCGAACGAGTTAACCAATCATTGAAACAATATTTGCGCTTGTATTCAGCCAAACTCCAGAATGATTGGTCCGAGTTTCTTCCGTTGGCTGAATTTGCTTACAATAATTCTTGTCATTCCTCCACTAAAGAGTCTCCATTCTTTTCAGTTTTTGGTTTTCACCCCAGAGCTAATTCTTTTTTTCATCATTCCTCAGTCTCCTCGCTTACCTTAACCTCCCATCTCAGAGCCATTTGGAAAAAGGTGCACCTTGCTTTCAGAAAAGCGGCCTTTCGAGAGAAGAAATTTTCTGACAGGCTCCGACGTCCTTGCACTTTTAAGGTGGGAGATAGGGTGTGGTTGTCGACTCGCAACATCAGGCTTCGACAATCCTCAGCTAGACTGGGACCCAAATTTATTGGGCCATTTCTTATTATTAAAAGAGTCAACCCAGTTGCCTTTCGGTTACGTTTACCAAGATCTCTCAGGATTGGAAATACGTTTCATTGTTCCCTGTTGAAACAATACGTTTCTTCCAGTAGATTTCCTCGGAAGATCTCTCAGGGTAGATCTCCAGTGGATGTACAGGGACAACAGGAGTTCTTGGTAGAGAAGGTTCTCGATTCCAAATTGTCCCGGGATCGGCTGTATTTTCTGGTTCACTGGAAAGGCTATGGTCCGGAGGAAAGGTCTTGGGTCCAGGATAAGGATCTTCATGCCCCGAGGCTCAAGAGGGCATTTTTTCGGGAATTTCCTCAGAAACCTGGCTTTAGGGGTTCCTTGACCCCTCCTCAAGGGGGGGGTACTGTTAGGCGCCGGGGTCCGCTTGATGGTCTGCGCGGCCCGGCGCCTAGCAACTAGAGATGCCGTGCACGTACAGCCGCCGGCTCCCTAGCAACGCTAGACGCCGGGCGCGCTGAGCCGCACGGACCCTAGCAACGGGGACGCCACTGGTGGACCGCGTTCCCCGTTGCTAGGCTTTAGGAAATTAAGATATTCACCTGCTCTCTGGCCGTGCAGCAAGGCAGCTGCACGGCATTTATTCTAATCAGCCTTTAGCAGCTGATTGGAGGACTCCTTGTTAAATACACTCCCAGGGCTTCTCACAGATGCCGGTAATAGCTTCCTGCATGCTGCCTTTGTTTGCTGAGAACCACAGAGAGAAGCGCTGTCACTAAAGTATTAATATATTTTATTAAAAATGACCTTATTCATATATAAAAATTATGAGAAAACCTAAACATCCTGTGACTTTAAAAAATCTTTTAGCAGCAACACATCAAAACATGTAACAATTTGTATTCCTCACTAAGGTCTCCTTTGGAACAATGTATCAATCTACCCTTTATATAATGTATAGTAACTCTTGTGATTAACAGGAATTCCTTAGAGTAAGCTCCACGCGTGGGCTGATTGAAACACTTGAAACCATATATTGGTAGAGGGTTTAAAAGTTCATCCGTGATGTATATAGGGATTATTCACATTGATGTCATCCGCTCCATTATTTGTGAAATCCCTATTTAGCTCTTATTTCTCAATAATGCCGTCCAGAATTGATCAGCTTTTCTTATGAAGCTTATAATTGCACAATAACAGATTAAGCATGTGACGCTATTTTGGAGTCTGTTATTATACTTAACCCAACTTATGCAATGGGCAACAATTGTGTTATGTCCGTAGGGCGCCGGCTGCCCGCTCTGGGACACTGCAACAGAATGTGCAGGGCTTGTGAGAAATAATAGATAAAATGCTCACAGTCTCATTCAGATCGGCATAAAAATTCAAAGACTATAATGCTCTCTCACCACTTTCCATCAAGCTTCACCTGGAGCATACTGCTAGCTGTCATAAGCTGAATCTCCGTTTGGTGCGGTGAGCCAAATGCCGAACAGATGCTGGGTGAGGCGCTGAGCGGCGGATGCTGTCGGGGACGTGCTGCAGAAATCAGTCTCTGTTCGTGATGGTTAGCTGGATGCCATGCAGAATGTCGGGCAATGTAATCAGACGGATTGCTTGACGCGTTTCTCAGCCTCAATCCTGGGGCTGTTTCCTCAGAAGTACCGCCTCTAGAGCCCCTGGTCTCCTTTATACTCCTCTGCTTCCTTAATTGGCAATACACCTGTCTGTTGGTAATCACTTGTAATCAGAAGGAGCTCAGCTGCCATCATTTAATTTAATCTATTAATGACTTGCAGACTCCTATTCAAGCAGTGGCAGTCAAAAAATTTCTTATACATATATATATTAACACATTTGCAGAGAAACAAAGGAGAGTGGACTCGAATTATTTAAAATACACTTAAATGAACTATTAAAAAACAATAATATAAAAACCAATGTCTCATAGCCAGAAGTTACTTTAAATCACGATTAAACAATAACGATACTCTCAATCATTATGTTTATAAATCTTTCATAAACCTCCTAATTTTTATTACTCTTATGAGAATGATGCTCATGGAATTTTTATTACCCTTAAAACCAAGAAGCTCTTTTAACCATATATTAATGCCAGATTGACCATTCAGATCTGTAGAAATCCATGAATACAGACAGTAAAATTACCCAACCTAATACCAAATAATCTCTAAATCTTAAAGTATTTCAAAAAAACTCTTAAATCTAGAACCAAATAAGATCATTTTAGTCAGAATACAATTGATGCAGTTATATTTCTTTGTAGATTTGTTTGCTGAGAGTCTGTTTCCAGTCCTGCTGTATCCGGTCATTCCAGTCCGCAGAAGTCCGGTATTCGGGAGTTGTCATCTCATCCCAAGAGGTCGTTTGGTTCCCTGGAGTCCTGACTGATCACCGTTTTATATCCAGTGGTGTTCGTGAGTTGCGGCTCTGCCGTGTGTTGCGGCTCAGCCGCTTTACCTTTTATATTTTGTGTTTGGAGCATTTGCGGAGGGTTCCGCTTCCACAAGTCCTCTCTGGTACTCGGCGGTGCCGGGTAGGAGAATTGGACAAGTGGATATTTTGGTTGTCCTTTTTCCTGGCGGTTTCTCCGCACATATTATAGTTTTGAGTTTGCTTAGCCCCTGGCCTGGTTGTTTAGTTAGAGGGCCTCTTGTTATCACCCTGTCTCGGGTTTCCCTTTGTCTCTCATTAAGACCGGGGGGCATCGAAGTTGGGCAGACATAATCCGCCCTTCAAACGCGGCTGCCAAGGGCTCAAGAAACCATAGTCTCGCAGGGGATTTCTGACAACACGGGCGAGACAACAGAGTTAGGGCGCCAGGGGCTATTTTCCTGTCCTGCTCCCTTCCCCAGCATTCCGTTCCAGTGCTCCGGTCCTTGCCATAAGATCTTCTCTGACCAGAGTGCTGGAATCATAACACATACTGGACACAGAAGAGGTTTTCTTCCAGTGGAAAGGCTATGGAGATCCAGAGTCTGGTCAAACAAATTCTGAAACCAGCAAGAGTGTTAATCCATCAATGCATTCAGTTGCTGGGGAAGATGGTTGTGGCCTACAAGGCCATTCAGTTTGGCAGGTTCCATGCCAGAGTGTTCCAGTGGGACCTGTTGGACAATTGGTCCGGATCCCACCTACACATGCACCGGAGGATAATCCTGTCTTCCAAGACCAGAATCTCACTCCATTGGTGGCTGCACAGTTCTCACCTCCTAGAGGGGCGATGGTTCGGGATCCAAGACTGGATCCTAGGGACCACAGATGCAACCCTCCGAGGCTGGGGAGCAGTCACACAGGGGGAAAACGTCCAAGGAAGATGGTCAAGTCAGGAAAGTTGTCTCCACATAAATGTTCTGGAGTTAAGGGCCATTTAATAACTGCAGACACAGTACACACTGGGACGGGTGCCCAGCATCCTCAACAGACTAAGAGAAAAGGATTTACCGGTAGGTATTAAAATCCTAGTTTCTCTAACGTCCTAGAGGATGCTGGGGACTCCGTAAGGACCATGGGGATAGACGGGCTCCACAGAGTTCATGATCTTCACTGAGGTAGCGCACAGCACTGCAGCTGTGCGCCATTGCTCCCATACACCTCACATACTCCGGTCACTGTAAGGGTGCAGGGCGCAGGGGGGGCGCCCTGGGCAGCAATATAAACCTCTTTTTGGCAAAAATATAACATATATACAGCTGGGCACTGTATATATGTATGAGCCCCCACCAATTTTACAGTTTAAGCGGGACAGAAGCCCGCCGCCGAGGGGGCGGGGCTTCTCCCTCAGCACTCACCAGCGCCATTTTTTCTCCTCAGCACCGCTGAGAGGAAGCTCCCCGGACTCTCCCCTGCTTATACCACGGTAGAGAAGAGGGTTGAAAAGAGAGGGGGGGCACATAATTCGGCGCAAATTACATACAGCAGCGCTACTGGACAAACATTAAGTTACTGTGTTATTCCTGGGTTATATAGCGCTGGGGAGTGTGCTGGCATACTCTCTCTCTGTCTCTCCAAAGGGCCTTGTGGGGAAACTGTCTTCAGAAAAAGTATTCCCTGTGTGTGTGGTGTGTCGGTACACATGTGTCGACATGTCTGAGGAAGAAGGCTATATTAGAGAGGAGCGGGAGCAAATGAATGTGGTGTCTCCGCTGACACCTGATTGGATGGATATGTGGAATGTTTTAAATGCTAGTGTAAACTCATTGTACAAAAGATTAGACAAGGCTGAAGCTTTGGGACAGTCAGGGACTCAACCCATGCCTGATCCTATGTTGCAGGGACTGTCAGGGTCTCATAAGCGCCCACTATCCCAGATTGTTGACATAGATACCGACACGGATTCTGACTCCAGTGTCGATTACGATGATGCAAAGTTACAGCCAAAATTGGCAAAATCCGTTCGATATATGATTATGGCAATAAAAGATGTTTTGCACATCACAGAGGAACCCCCTGTCCCTGACAAGAGGGTACATATGTACAAGGGAAAGAAGCCTGAGGTAACCTTTGAGGGGGTCACACGAGCTGAACGAGTTATGTGAAAAAGCTTGGGAATCTCCAGATAAAAGACTGCAGATTTCCAAAAGGATTCTTATGGCGTATCCTTTTCCATCAACGGATAGGTTACGATGGAAATCCTCCCGTAGGATGGACAAAGCATTAACACGCACAGCTACAGTTGGAAAATCAAATTTTTTACCTTATGTTCCCTCACAGCATAAGAAAGCTCCGCATTATCAAATGCAGTCCTTTCGGTCACAAAGAAACAAGAAAGTGCGAGGTGCGTCCTTTCTTGCCAGAGGTAGGGGCAGAGGAATAAAGCTGCACAACACAGCTAGTTCCCAGGAACAGAAGTCCTCCCCGGCCTCTACAAAATCTACCTCATGACGCTGGGGCTCCACTGGCAGAGTCCGGCCCATGTGATGTCATGCAGCTGCTCTGACCACGCCTCCTGTTTCTCCGTTGCCGACCCCATTTTGAAACCGTGCCCCCGCACCGCTCCATCTCCGACTTGGAAATGGAGTGTTGTTGACCCCCCTCCACCCCCCCCTTCACCGATTCACAGGCAGAGGTGATCGCATTATCTGCGGGGTGCCGCAGAAAATGCAGGCGGATGCGTATGCTCTTAGCAGTTTTTGCAGTTGGATTGCGATCCAACCTGAATCAGGCCCCATTACCTATCACAATGCACTGCGGGTAGTACAAAATGGGGTTAATATAGGAGAAAAAACCCCAGAGCTGTGCTCCTTAACTGTCCCTGGTGGCTAGTGGAGCGGCTGCCCAGTAATCAGTGTCCACGCCAGTGCGCACACGGCCCGCCCCCATCAGCGGCCTCGTGATCCCGGAGGGCGGTGTGTGTGTGACTGACCTTAGGAAGAAACCGGAGCCTCCGCTGCAGTGACCCAGCAACCGGGGCACGGGAGTATACTGCGCCACTGGGAGTGATGGAGCTGCAGTAAAGAGGTCTATTAGACCTAGCCTGCTGCAGCCCTTGTAGATTCTTATAAAAAAAGTTATTCTTTTCTTGCCAAAATTAATAGCTAAGAATAGGCTGCCTGAGGCAGCCCCCTGTTAAGTGGCCTGCTACTGAAGGCACCAACTACAAACTGAGCTCCCTGTTCATGGAAGCGAGGTTATAGAGGAGGGGGCGCTGAGCATCTTGGGAACAGTCAAAAGCTTTGAGCCTGTGGGTGCCTCAGATCAAGATCCTACTCTGGTGTACATACAATGTGAATCCTTGTGGAGTCCAGTGTACCCCACAGAAGAAATGAATGCGTCACACCCATTGGCAGCAACATTAGAATAGCTGCTGATGGGCACAATTGAGAAAGGAAGGGGGGAAAACATTTGAATCCAGCACATATATGTAATTTGAATATGTAATTTGTACCTTCCTACTTTAAAATGTAATGGATGAAACTCACCCTGTGAGAACTATCTTCATGATCAAGAGATCTCATATGCAAGATAAGTATGTGTTGGGATAGGGCTGTGGAGGGCGGCTGCTCGGGCACACCCCTGTCAAGTTAAGGAGATTCAACTGAGGAAGCACAAGGGAACTCTCATCTGGGAACAACAACTGCAGGGAGAACACATTTTCAGACGAATGTGGGAGGGCAGAAGGCTGCCTAATACTGAAACACCCCCTAACAACAAACCAAATGCAACAACTACTGCAAGCATTCCTGGGGGAAGGCCTGCAGCAGATGGATTTGCATATAGTGATGTCATCCAAGCAGTGGGCATAGTTGGCTGCAACCCTCGTCTGCATATGAAAAGAGAAAAGGGTCACGCAGGGCATGGCGGCCTTTGTGGGGTTGCGCTTGGATGACCCCTAAATCGCTTTATACACCCCCACCCCCCATCAGTGTGGGCTCATGTTGGCCATGCCCCAGCCCCTGAAGCATTCAAGCTGATTTCTTGCAGCAGCTGGACCCAGAAACAGCTCCAGAGTTGCTCTACAAGACAAGTAAAAGGGTGTGAGCCCTGCAGCACCACCTGTAGTTTGCATACACACATATATAGGACAGCATCTCTTATATGCCCCAGGGTCAATAAAATAGTATCCTTATCTAGGGTATCCATCCCCTCAGATAAGGTATCCGTCCATGCCGCTACAGCACTACACACCCAGGCCGACGCAATTGCCGGTCTGAGTAAGGTACCTGAATGTGTATAAATGGACTTCAGGGTAATCTCCTGTTTGCGGTCAGCAGACTCTTTGAGGGTAGCCGTATACTGGGACGGGAGGGCTTTCTTCTTGGATAAGCGTGTTAATGCTTTGTCCACCCTAGGGGAGGATTCCCATCGTAACCTATCCATTGATGGGAAAGGATACGCCATAAGAATCCTTTTGGAAATCTGCAGTCTTTTATCTGGAGATTCCCAAGCTTTTTCACATAACTCGTTCAGCTCGTGTGACCCCCTCAAAGGTTACCTCAGGCTTTTTCACCTTGTACATATGTACCCTCTTGTCAGGGACAGGGGGTTCCTCTCTGATGTGCAAAACATCTTTTATTGCCATAATCATATATCGAATGGATTTTGCCAATTTTGGCTGTAACTTTGCATCATCGTAATCGACACTGGAGTCAGAATCCGTGTCTGTATCTGTGTCAACAATCTGGGATAGTGGGCGCTTATGAGACCCTGACAGTCCCTGCAACATAGGATCAGGCATGGGTTGAGACCCTGACTGTCCCAAAGCTTCAGCCTTGTCTAATCTTTTGTGCAATGAGTTTACACTAGAATTTAAAACATTCCACATATCCATCCAATCAGCTGTCGGCGGAGACACCACATTCATTTGCTCCTGCTCCTCTCTAATATAGCCTTCTTCCTCAGACATGTCGACACACGTGTACCGACACACCACACACACAGGGAATGCTTTTTCTGAAGACAGTTTCCCCACAAGGCCCTTTGGAGAGACAGAGAGAGAGTATGCCAGCACACACCCCAGCGCTATATAACCCAGGAATACACAGTAACTTAATGTTTGCCCAGTAGTACTGCAGCATGTAATTTGCGCCAAATTATGTGCCCCCCTCCCCTCTTTTCAACTCTCTTGTCTACCGTGGTATAAGCAGGGGAGAGTCCGGGGAGCTTCCTCTCAGCGGTGCTGTGAAGAAAAAATGGCGCTGGTGAGTGCTGAGGGAGAAGCCCCGCACCCTCGGCGGCAGGCTTCTGTCCCGCTTAAACTGTAAAATTGGCGGGGGCTCATACATATATACAGTGCCCGGCTGTATATGTGTTATATTTTTGCCAAAAAGAGGTTTATATTGCTGCCCAGGGTGCCCCCCCCCCCCCTGCGCCCTGCACCCTTACAGTGACCGGAGTGTGTGAGGTGTATGGGAGCAATGGCGCACAGCTGCAGTGCTGTGCGTTACTTCAGTGAAGATCATGAAGTCTTCTGCCGCCTCTGAAGTCTTCTTTTCTTCTCATACTCACCCGGCTTCTATCTTCCGGCTCTGCAAGGGGGACGGAGGCGCGGCTCTGGGACGGACGGCGAGGGTGAGATCCTGCGTACCAATCCCTCTGGAGCTAATGGTGTCCAGTAGCCTAAGAAGCAGGACCTTGCAACTCAGAGAGTAGGGCTGCTTCTCTCCCCTCAGTCCCTCGATGAGGGAGTCTGTTGCCAGCAGTGCTCCCTGAAAATTAAAAACCTAACAAAATACTTTCTGTCAGAAAGCTCAGGAGAGCTCCTGAAAAGCACCCAGTCTCCACTGGGCACAGTATCAAACTGAGGTCTGGAGGAGGGGCATAGAGGGAGGAGCCAGTGCACACCCAGAACTAAAGTCTTTCTTAAAGTACCCATGTCTCCTGCGGAGCCTATCTATCCCCATGGTCCTTACGGAGTCCCCAGCATACTCTAGGACGTTAGAGAAAATAGGATTTTAATACCTACCGGTAAATCCTTTTCTCTTAGTCCGTAGAGGATGCTGGGCACCCGTCCCAGTGCGTACTGTGTCTGCAGTTATTAAATGGCCCTTAACTCCAGAACATTTATGTGGAGAAAACTTTCCTGACTTGACCATCTTCCTTGGATGTTTTCCCCCTGTGTGACTGCTCCCCAGCCTCGGAGGGTTGCATCCATGGTCCCTAGGATCCAGTCCTGGATCCCGAACCATCGCCCCTCTAGGAGGTGAGAACTGTGCAGCCATCAATGGAGTAAGATTCTGGTCTTGGAAGACAGGATTATCCTCCGGTGCATGTGTAGGTGGGATCCGGACCACTTGTCCAACAGGTCCCACTGGAACACTCTGGCATGGAACCTGCCAAACTGAATGGCCTCGTAGGCCGCAACCATCTTCCCCAGCAACAGAATGCATTGATGGATTAACACTCTTGCTGGTTTCAGAATTTGTTTGACCAGACTCTGGATCTCCAGAGCCTTTCCACTAGAAGAAAACCTCTTCTGTGTCCAGTATCACTCCCAAAAACCACAACCGCGTCATTGGGACCAACTGCGATTTTGGCAAGTTTAGGAGCCAACCATGTTGTTGAAGAACTGTCAGGGAGAGTAGATGTTTTGCACCAACTGGTCCCTGGATCTCGCCTTTATCAGGAGATCATCCAAGTACGGGATAATTGTGACTCCTTGCTTGCGAAGGAGAACCATCATTTCCACCATCACCCTGGTGAAAATCCTCGGAGCCGTGGACAGACCAAACGGCAACGTCTGAAATTGGTAATGACAATCCTGAATTGCAAACCTCAGGTAGCTTGATGCAGTGGCTAAACGGGAACATGTAATTAGGCATCCTTATGTCTACCAAAACCATGAAATCTCCTTCCTCCGGACTGGAGATCCCTACCCTGAGAGATTCCATCTTGAAATTGAATTTCTTTAGGTAGAAATTGAGGGATTTCAGATTTAAGATTGGTCTGACTGAGCCGTCCGGCTTCGGGAGCACGAAGAGGCTTGAATAAAAACCTTCTCCCTGCTGACTAAGGCCGATTTGAACAATCGGTGAGGGGGAACGTCTTGAAACCCCAGTTTGTACCCTTGTGACACTATTTGTAAAACCCACGAGTCCAGGTCCAAATTAATCCAGAACTGACTGAAGTGTTTTAGACGTGCCCCCACTGGTGTGGGCTCCTGCAAGAGAGCCCCAGCGTCATGCAGTGGATTTGGCAGAAGCAGTGGACGATCTCTGCTCCTGCGATCTTGAAGAGGCTACAGACCTCTTCCCTCTTCTCCTTCCTCTACCTGCAAAGAAAGGGGAATCTTAACTTCTTGCATATCTATTGGGACAAAATGACTGCGTTAGACAATGATGCGTCTTCATCCGTTGAGAGGGAACATAGGGCAAGAAGGTTGACTTACCTGCGGGAGCTGCCGAGATCAAATTAACTAAATGGTTGAAAATCTCTGTGCTACAGTATCCCCCTCACCGATTGTTCAAATCAGCCTTAGTCAGCAGGGAGAAGGTTTTTATTCAAGCCTCTTCGTGGTCCCGAAGCCGGATGGCTCAGTCAGACCAATCTTAAATCTGAAATCCCTTAATTTCTACCTAAAGAAATTCAATTTCAAGATGGAATCTCTCAGGGTAGTGATCTCCAGTCCGGGGGATAAAGGAGATTTCATGGTTTTGGTAGACATAAAGGATGCCTACTTATATGTTCCCATTTAGCCACTGCATCAAGCTACCTGAGGTTTGCAATTCAGGATTGTCATTACCAATTTCAGACGTTGCCGTTTGGTCTGTCCACGGCTCCGAGGATTTTCACCAGGGTGATGGCGGAAATGATGGTTCTCCTTCGCAAGCAAGGAGTCACAATTATCCCGTACTTGGATGATCTCCTGATAAAGGCGAGATCCAGGGACCAGTTGGTGCAAAACATCTACTCTCCCTGACAGTTCTTCAACAACATGGTTGGCTCCTAAACTTGCCAAAATCGCAGTTGGTCCCAATGACGCGGTTGTTGTTTTTGGGAGTGATACTGGACACAGAAGAGGTTTTCTTCTAGTGGAAAGGCTCTGGAGATCCAGAGTCTGGTCAAACAAATTCTGAAACCAGCAAGAGTGTTAATCCATCAATGCATTCAGTTGCTGGGGAAGATGGTTGCGGCCTACGAGGCCATTCAGTTTGGCAGGTTCCATGCCAGAGTGTTCCAGTGGGACCTGTTGGACAAGTGGTCCGGATCCCACCTACACATGCACCGGAGGATAATCCTGTCTTCCAAGACTAGAATCTCACTCCATTGGTGGCTGCACAGTTCTCACCACCTAGAGGGGCGATGGTTCGGGATCCAGGACGGGATCCTAGGGACCACGGATGCAACCCTCCGAGGCTGGAGAGCAGTCACACAGGGGGAAAACATCCAAGGAAGATGGTCAAGTCTTCCTTGGATGTTTTCATCTCCACATAAATGTTCTGGAGTTAAGGGCCATTTAATAACTGCAGACACAGTACGCACTGGGACGGGTGCCCAGCATCCTCTACGGACTAAGAGAAAAGGATTTACCGGTAGGTATTAAAATCCTATTTTCTCTAACGTCCTAGAGGATGCTGGGGACTCCGTAAGGACCATGGGGATAGACGGGCTCCGCAGGAGACATGGGCACTTTAAGAAAGACTTTAGTTCTGGGTGTGCACTGGCTCCTCCCTCTATGCCCCTCCTCCAGAACTCAGTTTGATACTGTACCCAGTGGAGACTGGATGCTTTTCAGGAGCTCTCCTGAGCTTTCTGACAGAAAGTATTTTGTTAGGTTTTTAATTTTCAGGGAGCACTGCTGGCAACAGACTCCCTCATCGAGGGACTGAGGGGAGAGAAGCAGCCCTACTCTCTGAGTTGCAAGGTCCTGCTTCTTAGGCTACTGGACACCATTAGTTCCAGTGGGATTGGTACGCAGGATCTCACCCTCGCCGTCCGTCCCAGATCCGCGCCGCCGTCCCCCTCGCAGAGCCGGAAGATAGAAGCCGGGTGAGTATGAGAAGAAAAGAAGACTTCAGAGGCGGCAGAAGACTTCATGATCTTCACTGAGGTAACGCACAGCACTGCAGCTGTGCGCCTTTGCTCCCATACACCTCACATACTCCGGTCACTGTAAGGGTGCAGGGCGCAGGGGGGGCGCCCTGGGCAGCAATATAAACCTCTTTCGCAAAAATATAACATATATGCAGCTGGGCACTTTATATATGTATAAGCCCCCACCAATTTTACAGTTTAAGCGGGACAGAAGCCCGCCTCCGAGGGGGCGGGGCTTCTCCCTCAGCACTCACCAGCGCCATTTTTTCTCCACAGCACCGCTGAGAGGAAGCTCCCCGGACTCTACCCTGCTTATACCACGTTAGACAAGAGGGTTGAAAAGAGGGGTGGGGGGGGGGCACATAATTCGCAAATTACATACAGCAGCACTACTGGGCAAACATTAAGTTACTGTTTTATTCCTGGGTTATATAGCGCTGGGGGGTGTGCTGGCATACTCTCTCTCTGTCTCTCCAAAGGGCCTTGTGGGGAAACTGTCTTCAGAAAAAGCATTCCCTGTGTGTGTAGTGTGTCGGTACACGTGTGTCGACATGTCTGAGGAAGAAGGCTATATTAGAGAGGAGCGGGAGCAAATGAATGTGGTGTCTCCGCCGACAGCTGATTGGATGGATATGTGGAATGTTTTAAATGCTAGTGTAAACTCATTGCACAAAAGATTAGACAAGGCAGAAGCTTTGGGTCAGTCAGGGTTTCAACCCATGCCTGATCCTATGTTGCAGGGACTGTCAGGGTCTCATAAGCGCCCACTATCCCAGATTGTTGACACAGATACCGACACGGATTCTGACTCCAGTGTCGATTACGATGATGCAAAGTTACAGCCAAAATTGGCAAAATCCATTCGATTTATGATTATGGCAATAAAAGATGTTTTGCACATCACAGAGGAACCCCCTGTCGCTGACAAGAGGGTACATATGTACAAGGGAAAGAAGCCTGAGGTAACCTTTCCCCCCTCACACGAGCTGAACGAGTTATGTGAAAAAGCTTGGGAATCTCCAGATAAAAGACTGCAGATTTCCAAAAGGATTCTTATGGCGTATCCTTTCCCATCAATGGATAGGTTACGATGGGAATCCTCCCCTAGGGTGGACAAAGCATTAACACGCTTATCCAAGAAGGTAGCCCTCCCGTCCCAGGATACGGCTACCCTCAAAGAGTGTGCTAACCGCAAACAGGAGATTACACTGAAGTCCATTTATACACATTCAGGTACCTTACTCAGACCGGCAATTGCGTCGGCCTGGGTGTGTAGTGCTGTAGCGGCATGGACAAATACCTTATCTGAGGGGATGGATAGCCTAGACAAGGATACTATTTTATTGACCCTGGGGCATATAAGAGATGCTGTCCTATATATGTGTGTATGCAAACTACAGGTGGTGCTGCAGGGCCCACACCCTTTTACTTGTCTTGTAGAGCAGCTCTGAAGCTGTTACAGTGCCCAGCTGCTGCAAGAAATCAGCTTGAATGCTTCAGGGGCTTGGGCATGGCCAACATGAGCCCCACACCGAAGGAGGGTGGGGGTGTTTAATGCAAACTTGGGGTTATACAAGCGCCGCAAAAGGCCGCCATGCCCTGCATGCCCCTTTTCTCTTTTCATATACAGATGAGGGTTCCAGCCAACTTTGGCCCACTGCTTGGATGACATCACCGTATGCAAATCCGTCTGCTGCAGACCTTCCCCAAGGAATGCTTGCAATAGTTGTTGCATATGGTTTAATGTCTGAGGGTGCTTCAGTATTAGGCAGCCTTCCGCCCTCCCATGTTCATCTGAAAAGATGTGGTCTCCCTGCAGTTGTTGTCCCCAGACGAGAGTTCCCTTGTGCTTCCTCAGTTAAATCTCCTTAACTTGACGGGGGGGTGCCCGAGCAGCCGCCCTCCCCAGCCCTATTCCAACACATACTTATCTTGCATATGAGATCTCTTGATCATGAAGATAGTTCTCACAGGTTGAGGTTCATCCTGGCCCCGCTCCCCGCTGGAGAGCGCTGATGGGGACAGCAGCGGGGCTTCAGCAGAAGGGTGAGTATGTGTGGCCAGAGACCTCCCTTCCCATGTGCAGGCCTGCAGAGTCTGCCACGCAAGATGGGGCATGTGGCACTCTCCCTCCCAGGGGCTCTTCCAGATGTAGCTCCTCAGCAGTATTTTTCCCGGGCTGCGCGGCGCTCTCCCCGACTGGCATCCGCCCTGGAACACTGCCTTCCTCAATGCAACATCAGCAGGGGGCCCTGGCCTCATCACCATCCCAGGTCTTTCTCATGTATGTATCATGTATGTGTGTGTGATATATGTATGAATCATATATGTTTGTGATATATATATATGTGTATCTATCTATCTATCTATCTATCTATCTATCTATCTATCTATCTATCTATCGTATGTGTGTGTATATATATGTATCTATCTATCTTGTATGTATGTGTTCTATCTATCTATCTATCTATCTATCTATCGTGTGTGTGATATATGTATGTATCTATCATGTATGTGTTATATGTATGTATCACACCTTCCTCTATACATATACATACATACATACATACATACATACATACACACACCTATATCTGTACGTACACTGACATACACACACCAACATCTATACATAAACACGCTGACCCCTAAACGTACACCAACGTACCCACACCTGCATCTATACCTACACATGCTGACACGTGGACGTACACCGGCTTACCCACATGTGAATCTATACATACATGTGCTGACACCTGGACATACACTGATGTACCCACACCTAACATCTATACATACACATGCTAACACCTGGACGTATACAGACGTACCCACATTTGCATCCATGCATATATAGATGTAGGTGTGTGTACGTCAGTGTACGTCCAGGTGTCAACGCGTGTATGTATAGATGCAGGTGTGGGTACGTCTGTGTATGTCCAGGTGTCAGAATGTGTATGTATAGATGCAGGTGTGGGAAGGTCAGTGTAGGTTCAGGTGTCAGCGCGTGTATGTATAGATGCAGGTGCTTGTATGTCCAGATGTCAGTGCATGTATGTATAGATGCAAGTGTGGGTACGTCGGTGTATGTCCATTTGTCAGCGCGTGTATATATAGATGCAGGTGCTTGTATGTTGGTGTATGTCCAGGTGTCAGCATGTGTATGTATAGATGCAGGTGTGGAAATGTTGGTGTATGTCCAGGTGTCAGGGCGTGTATGTATGGATATTAGGTGTGGGTACATCAGTGTATGTCCAGGTGTTAGCGCATGTATGTATAGATGCAGGATAATAATCACACAGCGTGCCCCCCACCAACCACAAACCTCCCCAACCCCCCTGTATGACATAAACACCGCTAATTCCACTTACACACAATAATTTCAGTTTGCGACCAGGAGCCGGCAATGTATGTGCACCCAAATGAAGCCACTGTACATGCCCTGCAGGCTGCTATGTACTGCACAGGTGCAACAAATGTAAATGCCCTATCTTTAAAATGGGGCATATTTTACTAAATTAAAAAAACCTGTAACTTTCTGTAAAACCTTAACCCCAAAAGGCACTACACTAACATCGGGGTGTAGAGTTGGATCTTGATCCAAGGCACCAACAGGCTAAAGCTTTGACTGTTCCCAGGATGCCTTGCACCGCCTCCTCTATAACCCTGCCCAGTGGCGTAACTAGACCTTTGTGGGCCCCATAGCAAAATTCTGAATGGGCCCACCAGCACTCAACAAGAATGAGTGGCGTTTGGGGTCAGAAAAGTAGAGGGGAAGGGGTCTGACAGAGTAGGGGGCAGGACATGAATGAATAGAAACTGAGGTGTCCATTATATAAAGAAATACAGTATGTGTGTCTGTGTGTATATCACACACACACACACACACACACACATATAAGGGAAATTCAAATGCCCTCAATTATTGCGCCCATTACACTCTGGTTTAGGTGCACAAAGCACCTAAACCTGAATAAAGTAATGGGCGCGATCATGAAAAGACACCGTTTGGTTGCCCAAATGGGTCTCTTTGCACACATTTCAGCTTGTTTCCCCTGGGGGTAGCGAGCTGAAATAAACATGTCGCACCCGTTGGCAGCAACATTAGAATAGCTGCTGACGGGCACGATTGAGGGAGGAAAGGGACATTTGAATCCAGCCCATAGATGCAATGTGAATATGTAATTTGTACCTTCCTATCTTAAAATGTATATAGTAGTGTTTACACTAGAGGTCTTTCCGAACCCCCTAATCCTAACATTGTAATTTGCTTTAGGGCGCACCTCCAATTAGTCTAGTGTTTCGTATTTTCACATTAAATACTTTCTTGCATTGGTTGGTTAAAGATTAGATCATATATTTTTCTAGATATAGCTGTGCATAGTCTACAAGGCTACATGCTTCTCCCCTAACTAGAGATGTGCAGCGGGCATTGTTCGTGTTTCATGTTTTGGTTTTGGTTTCGGATCCGCAGTTGTGTTTTGGATACGGACGCGTTTTGGCAAAACCACCCTTTCGGATTTTGTATTCGGGTGATTTTTTTTAAAAACCTCAAACAGCTAAAATCATAGAATTTGGGGGTAATTTTGATCCTATAGTATTAAGCTCAATAACCTGGTCTGAATAAGCCTCAATGTCTATTCACGGGAGACAGAGGGGCTGGGGCATGGCCAGCAGCTCACAGAGCACCTATAATGACAAAAATGGGAGACATGGCTCATGATCGCGATATACCTGCGAAGGTACGCCCTCTACTGATTGACAGGCAGAGGCATTCGCATTTTCTGCGGGGCACCCGGAGAAAATGTAGGCACACGCACAGGATGGACCCTGCGTATATGCCCCCATCCTCTTCATAGGTTTTGCGGTTGGAACGCGTATTACGATCCAAACTGAATTAGGCCCTATGTCTTATATACACGAGCAGTGTGAAAACATCAATCGATGGGGGTAATTCCAAGATAATCGCAGCAGGAATTTTGTTAGCAGTTGGGCAAAACCATGTGTACTGCAGGGGAGGCAGATATAACATGTGCAGAAAGAGTTAGATTTGGGTGAGTTATTTTGTTTCTGTGCAGGGTAAATACTGACTGCTTTATTTTTACACTGCAAATTAGATTGCAGATTGAACACACCACACCCAAATCTAACTCTCTCTGCACATGTTAAATCTGCCTTCCCTGCAGTGCACATAGGTGGTCATTCCGAGTTGTTCGCTCTGTAATTTTCTTCGCATCGCAGCGATTTTCCGCTTAATGCGCATGCGCAATGTTCACACTGCGACTGCGCCAAGTAAATTTGCTATGCAGTTAGGAATATTACTCACGGTTTTTTCATCGTTCTGGTGATCGTAATGTGATTGACAGGAAGTGGGTGTTTCTGGGCGGAAACAGGCCGCTTTAGGTGCGTGTGGGAAAAAATGCTACCGTTTCTGGGAAAAACGCGGGAGTGGCTGGAGAAACGGAGGAGTGTCTGGGCGAACGCTGGGTGTGTTTGTGACGTCAAACCAGGAACGACAAGCACTGAACTGATCGCACTGGCAGAGTAAGTCTCGAGCTACTCAGAAACTGCACAGAGATGTCTTATCGCAATATTGCAAATCTTTCATTCGCAATTTTAAGATGCTAAGATTCACTCCCAGTAGGCGGCAGCTTAGCGTGTGCAATGCTGCTTAAAGCAGCTTGCGAGCGAACAACTCGGAATGAGGGCCATGGGGGGTAATTCTGAGTTGATCGCAGCAGGATTTTTGTTAGCAGTTGGGCAAAACCATGTGCACTGCATTTACGAACAGATGATTTTTTTATATAAATTTTAAAATGTTAGTAAATGTGTGTGTTTTTTTCAACCTGGAAGCCCAACATCGATTAAGATCGATCTTAAATAGACCCCTGGGTTTTAAGGATAACCATGGTTGAGTCCAATGGTTAATTCACATTGACCGAAGTTCTAATTAAGTCACCTGTGCTCAAGCATGATATCCTTAAAATCTGGATTGCAATGACAGCATTTTGGAACTATGCCTAAGGGTTTAATTTTTACATTTATCCACTGACAATAAATCTACCTACAATATCCCTGTAACTGTTATGATTACAGTATTTCACTAAATAATTTAATTTGCTGAACCTTCTGTAAAAAGAAATATTAAGATGCTGTAATTCCCAGATGCAGCAAATTTGTTAGCTAGTGGGCAAAACCATGTGCACTGCAGGGATGGGGGGGCAGATATAACATTTGCAGAGAGATTTAGGTGGGTTATATTGTTTGTGTGCAGGGTAAATACTGGCTGTTTTGTTTTTACACTGCAATTTAGATTTCAGTTTGAACACACCGCACCAAAATCTAACTCTCTCTGCACATATTATACCCCCCCCCCCCCTGCAGTGTACATGGTTTTAGCTAATAAATTTGCTGCTGTGATCAGATCTGAGTTAAGCCCTATGTATTTGGCACTGGCGAA
The DNA here is from genome assembly GCF_028390025.1 of Pseudophryne corroboree. Lineage (NCBI taxonomy): Eukaryota > Metazoa > Chordata > Amphibia > Anura > Myobatrachidae > Pseudophryne > Pseudophryne corroboree. The sequence continues at coordinate 88,813 of NW_026970442.1, forward strand.
GGGTTAGAGGCCTTGCTGTAGAGCTCACACCTTTCTTATCATGCATTGTAATATTTCCTATGTCCTGATGTTGTGCTCTCTGCTCCATCCAAGTAAACAGCAATGTAGCATGGCTATCAAAGAGCGTGAAGATTGCAGATTTCCTGGGATTAATGCTAAGGAATGCTATTCCAGAGGCTGCTGCTTTAATTCAAGTGTCACTGGGGTTAAATGGTGTTTTTACCTTAAAAACACAGGTAGAGTATATAGTACAGTGGTAAAGTGGGAGCATGTAGTGCTATTGATTACAGATTTGATGGAGCTTAAACATGGATAAGGTCCATGGCTCTAAGAGTTTATCTTGTGTATCCTTTATTCGTAGTCATGGTCAGATAAGATTAGAAAATACCATTTAAGTGGAAATTTCCTGTTAGCTGTTTTTCAGTTTGCTCAACTGTCTGATTAACGGGTCCTAAAAAAGGACCAAAGGAGCTAAATTGCCCTGTGATCTAGCTAAATTGCCCCAGTTAAAAAAAAAAAAACTAAGCTGCTGTAATTCCTGGATGTTTCCTTACTGCATCAACAGGAAGTGACAAGAAACAATGTAATGTGGAACCGTACAGCAGAAGGGATTGCGGCTACCCCACAATAAGTGCAGCGGAATGTAAGAAGAGGAATTGTTGCTTTGACTGCAGCATTCCCGGGGTTAACTGGTGTTTCTTCAAGTCACAAGGTATGGAGCTGCTGTATAGTTACTCGCAAGTCAGTAGTTGTATGATGCTCACACCTGTTAAGCTGGATACACACAGAATGCCCTACACAGGGGGTGAAATGAGCGCCCCCCCACCCCCCGTATGCTCAGCACACATCACGCTGTGCTGAGCGGGTGGAGAGATGTGTGCTGAGCAGTTCGCTCAGCACACATCTCTCCCCAAAATCGGGCCGTGAATACGGACCTTTAAACTGGATCCACACTTAGATTATCTGTCCAATTTTTTTTTCTAGTTGAAACAAAATTATGCTAATATGTGGCAGCAAATGACAATTGACCATTTGCTCACAAACACTGGAAAACATCCAAAAATGGTCATTTAGATAAATTGGTTAAATCCATTTCATTTAGCGAATTTATCCAAACTACCTTTATTGTATCTTTGTGGGTGAATGATGTGTGGGTCAGTGTTGAGGGTGGTGGAGGAGATGGGTAATAGGCACAGCAGGGTGTGGACAGTCAAATAGTGTGCTTAGAGGTTCAGAGTCATTGTATGAGACTCTGGCAACAGTGACTTGATGAGTCTGGTGTCCATAGGGTGGGACGCATTAACCTTTTTATGCTATTGAAATAGTTCTCCTCCTGACCGACGCAGTTCCTTGCTCCGTGGTTGGTGTATTGTCCTGTTGCAGCGCCTCTCCACTGTGGTCACAGTGAGCTGTGTGGTGTTGCTGGCGCATGCCAATCTCCCCCCAACCTCCCTCTTGCATTTCAGACCTACGTACGCATGATGGGATCTTGTATGATATGCGCGTGTGCTGTAGAGATGAAAGTGGGGGTGAGGAGGCAGATCGTGAGATGGGGAAACTTTGTGGACTGTTAGCGAAGGGGAGCACTGGGCAATCTGAGTTGCAAAGAGGGCAGCAGAAGAGGTTATTGCATGTGCACTGGTGACAGGTCCATCCTTGGTGGCCAGCCTCAGTGGTAAAGGGGTACATGAGCTAGTGTCCCTTGGCCAGCCATGTACCATGGCCACCTCCCTACCTCCTATATATTCTCCTTGATCTGTCACTTTGTTACGGTCTGCTGCTGGCACTGGTGTATCGTCCTGCAGTTGCCGTCTCCGCTAATTGCTGTGACTTCCCCCAGAGTTAGCCACACAGAGTGACAGATCTGGGAAAATATATAGGAGATCATTACTTTCACTTGCAGCCTACCTTATTTTTTGCAGCCTAGCATGCTCCTGACCCCTTCTCTCACTAATACTTATACAACATTCATGAACTCATCTTAAGGTTTCTTTATTATTCAGTCACACTGTCTTGGATCCAAACCATTTCCTGTGGCATTGCAGTCAAACAATTGAGCTATTTACCCTTGCATAGAAAGGTATAATCTAAGCTAGAGAACTCTATTTGGAGCTCACCTTGTACTTTGTGAAGAAATAATCAGCTTTGTGGCTGAGCAGATATATGGAGTGTGTGGCTGCACACTGCATTGATCTGCTGAGTTGCAATGCTAATAATTTTTTTTTTTTTGCAAAGTACCAATAGCTTCATTGTGAAGGTGGAAAGAAGGGTGTTACGGCATGGAATGTACAAACTGCGAGACCCTGCTGGTAGCGCCTTTGTCTATTTAGTAGGAAGGGCACGTAACAGCCGGGGGGCAATGGAGGAAGCCCCTTTAGGGCTGGAGCCCGGCGGCAACTGACTCCGTTGTCTCTGGCAGTTCCGCCCCTGGACTAGAGGAATGGTCAAGAACATGGCAACATTTAATGCCAAAAAATGCAAAATCATACACGTCTCAAAAATGCAAAGGCTAACTATAATATTAAGGGCATTATAATGGCAAGAGGAAAGCTATCTAAGTATTACTATTTCAGGTAAGCAATGTAACAAAGCAATAGGAAAGGCAAGTCAGATGCTTGTTTGCATAGGTTAAAGAACCAGTAGCAGAAAAAAGTAATACAGGTTGAGTATCCCATATCCAAATATTCCGAAATACGGAATATTCCGAAATACGGACTTTTTTGAGTGAGACTGAGATAGTGAAACCTTTGTGTTTTGATGGCTCAGTGTACACAAACTTTGTTTAATACTCAAAGTTATTAAAAATATTGTATTAAATGAACTTCAGACTGTGTGTATAAGGTGTATATGAAACATAAATGAATTCTGTGAATGTACACACACTTTGTTTAATGCACAAAGTTATAAAAAATATTGGCTAAAATGACCTTCAGGCTGTGTGTATAAGGTGTATATGAAACATAAATGCCTTCTGTGCTTAGATTTAGGTCCCATCACCATAATATCTCGTTATGGTATGCAATTATTCCAAAATACAGAAAAATCCGATATCCAAAATTCCTCTGGTCCCAAGCATTTTGGATAAGGGATACTCAACCTGTAATGCCACTGTATAGGTCCTTGGTACAGCCACATTTAGAATCCTGTGTTCAGTTCCAGAAGCCATATCTCCAGAAGGCTGTAAATACATTAGGGCAACTAAAATTGTGCATGGCCTACATCACAAAACTTACCTGGAAATACAAAAAAATGTTGATGTGTATAGTTTGGAGAAGGGAAGAGGGAACATACAGTAATAGAAACATTTAAATATATAGGGAGGAATGTAATAGGGTGTGAGAATCAGAAAGTGAGAGATTTTGTGTTTTTTCCTGTTGTTTTTTTTTGTTTTTGTTTGATTGTTTGTTTTTAAAGTGGCAATCCTTTACATGGCAAAACCAGGTTGATATTTGCCATGTAAAGGATTGCCACCATGTGCATGTGTAGAAGGGGCACTGCTACTGTTGGCATTATGTATGTAAGCTGCACTGATATGGTGGTTATGTGTATAAAGGGCACTGCGACTGTGGGTATTATTATTATTATTATTACATGCGGTGTAATGACAATAAGATAGTGCTACTGTGTGGCGTATTTTGATTTGGGGTGCTATTGTGTGGCCATGCCCCTTCCTTGTGATACCACACCTTCTTTTTTTAAGGAGCGCACTGTCCCTTTATTAAGTATTGGAGAGAGGGCCCAAATTAATAGTTTGCAGGGAGGCGCCAAACACCCTAGCACTGGCCCTTTGGTAGGGGACAGGATTTGCTTCTGCTTGTGCACATATGTTATGATTGCCAGCCAACAGCACTGGTTTTGCCTATAACACTAACTATAAATATTTTGAATTGGTCCTGGACCACCAATCCAAGGCACCCCTGCAAGTGTCCTGAGGCACCCCAGGGTGCAGTTTAAGAAACCACTGGTCTAGTGAGTACCCAGGATAATTATTGTAGCTGGTCTGCGGGTAACAGCTCTCAGATCCACTTCTAGAAAAAATGCAGCAATGTAATTTGAGTGACAAACTGCAGAGATGAACCCTTTCTGTGACTGCTGCACAGGGATCACACAAACTCTATTCATAGGGCTGACTTCACTTAGGGGAGATGTTCTCACCCCGCAAAGAAGTGCGAGTATATACCGCACTTACGGTACCATTGGATTTACAGATATTTTCTTGCAATACACTATGGGGGTCATTCTGAGTTGATTGCTCGCTAGCAGTTTTTAGCAGCCATGCAAACGCATTGTCGCTGCCCACTGGAGAGTGTATATTCACTTTGGAGAAGTGCGAATACTTGAGTAGCAGAGCGCCTGCAAAATCGTTTCAAAATAAGACCAGCACTGTAGTTACACTTCGTGTGCGTTGATTCTAACAACCGAGGGACGGCTTTTGATGTCACACACCCATCCAGCGAATGCCCAGCCACGTCTGCATTTCTTCTGCCACGCCTGCATTTTTCCAAGCACTCCCTGAAAACGGTCAGTTGACACCCAGAAACGCCCTCTTTCTGTCAATCTCCTTGTGGCCTGTTCTGTGATTGGAATAATCGCTAGAACTAGTGCAAAACCACAATGGACTTTGTACTCGTACGATGCGCATGCACATTACGGAGCATGCGCATGCACAGATTAGCCATTTTTTTTCAACTGATTGCTACGCAGCGAACAACGGCAGCATGCGATCAACTCGGAATGACCCCCTATATACATAGAAACATGGATTTTTACTGCAGGAATTATGGTTAGTTTAGGGGTATCGGTTAGGGTCAACAGAGGTGTAGCTAGGGGTCCAAGCGCCCCTGGCAAAGTAAGGCACTGGCGCCCCCCCTATCGATAAAGCATTGCAGTCCATTGGCGGTTACCATGTTGGAGCCACAGCAACTGACCCCCTCCCCCACACGCTGCCCTACATCATCGGCTGGGATTCACTGTTGGTGTGAAGCCACTGGGAACAGTCTGGTAGCATTAGCAGAAGTCTTTGTCATAGATAGGGAAGGCAGAAGGTTAACTAGCTAATAGCAGTCTGTTGGCAGCAGAGGCTGGGCGGGGGGCTGAGAATGAGCCAACGCTGATCAGTGTCCAGTCTGCTCAGACAAAAATATTTTGTGATCAGGGCTGGTTCTAGACCAAAGGAGCCAATGGCAAAAATTTCCTTTGGCACCCCCCCCCCCCACACACACACATACACACACAGACACACACACGCACACACACACACACCAAAAAAGAACATATCCCAGTTTAACATAACGCTATGTGGTGCAAGGTGTGGAGCTGGTCACTTGTATCAGACCTCTGACATTTGCCTTTTCACCCATATTGCATACTTTTTCTTGCAGGTTGTGTCTTAATTCAAGAAGTGTTCTAAGTACTTCAGCTTAGTATCTTTACTGACCCCTCTTTACCCCACACTACATAACTGACCCCTCTATACCCTACACTACATCACTGACCTTTCTATAACCATCACTGCATTACTGACCCCTCTATACAGTACACTGACCTCTATATACCTGCTAGTACATCCCTGATGCCTATATTCCCTACGCTACATCCCTGACGCCTCTATTCCCTATGCTACATCCCTGACGCCTCTATACCCTACGCTACATCCCTGATGCCTCTATTCCCTACGCTACATTCCTGATGCCTCTATAACCTACGCTACATCCCTGACGCCTCTATACCCTACGCTACATCCCTGACGCCTCTATACAGTACAATGCATTACTGATCCCTCTAGACCATACATCCTCATTACATCAGAGAGATAGTGAAACACTGGAAAAAATAAGGATAAAGTGGACTACAGAAACTGATGCTCTAAACAAAGGAGAGAGAGAGAGAGAAAAGCACAAGGGAAAGTGGGCAATCGGAACACCATAGAGAGAGGAGAGATAGAAATGCCTGAAAAAGTAAAGGGGGTTGGGTATGGCATCCGGCGCTCGGGATTCCAGCAGTCACATGATACCTAATCCTAATCCTCTGGGGGGGCGGCGGATAGGGCTAACCCTCAGGGGGTGGCAGCTAGGACTAACCCCCCCCCCCCCTCCTAGTGCCTTCCCTAACACCCGCTCCCCCGGTCCTAACCCTCCCTCCAATACTCGCCTTCGGGATGTTGGCTGTCTGTGTGCCGGCACCAGTCTCCCAAGTGGTGTCAGGATTCCAACATCGGTCAAATGACCGCCGGTATACCGTCTGCCGGGATGGTAAATGTATCCTGAGGACAGGTAGTGAGTGTGGAGGGATAGGTGGTTCAGTAAAATGTAACAGCTCAAACTGCGATCATTCACTGATAAATTGATTTATAGCTCTCCCTTTTTAACCATTGCAGTCATAAAAGCAATGTTTTTTAAACTTTTAAATAAAGCTTGTTAGCATCCCCAGCACACTGTATATGCTGGGAGATGTAGTTCTCAATATGAAAACATTTAATTACTGTATGAACTCTAATTCCCCAACTGAAACCTCTCACAAACACACACTCCTAAATCTAGTACACACACACACACACACACACACACACACACACACACACATTTCCCCAGTACTGACAACTCTCATCACTTCCACACACTGACAACTCCCTCCTGCTCCTCTCCCCACTGACACTGACAGCTCCCTCACAGTCACACACATCCTCCACCCCCCCACCCCCCCCACACACACACTGATAGCACACATGCACAAATCCCCCCCTCCTCGACACTAACTGTCACGGACTGCTTGGGCAGCAGGGGGCAGGCTCTGACTTGAAGTGCTGAAATTCAACAGCTCTCTCGAACTTGCAAGGCATGGCTGTGCAGCTGTCTCCAGCCATCTCCTTGCCCACTGTGTAATTTGTGGCGTTCTCTGATGTTCCCCGCTCTGCCTCTACAACCGGCACATAATGTACAGCAGTGGTGACTCCTGAGTATGGGCCTGGAGAACTCCGCCTACCGGGGGGTAGGGATTAATAATTTCAAAGGGGCAGAGCTAGGAGTGAAGCAGTGGACAGCAGTTGAGGGGCGTTTCAAACTGTAACAGGGTTGGGACAATTTCAGTATCCTTCCCTCACCGTCTAATTGGTCAGTCCCACGCTGATTGCCATGGCGCCCTTTCGAGACTGCAGAACTCTATCCCTTAGCCACGGTTGGCACAGCTGGATGGTGCCCCTGGCAAGTGCCATCCTGGCCAAGGGGTAGATACACCCCTGAGGGTCAGGGCCAGCAACAGAAATCTCGGGGCCCAGTACACTGATATCTCTGGGGCCCCCTCAACCCCCCCTTAACTTGGCAGAGGGATCTTTAAAAAAAATGGAGCCTTTGACTCGGACCGTCAGTGAGGCCGGCAGGTGGTTTTCATACTGGGCTATCCAGCTCTTCGGTGGCGGTGGCAGGGACATTCAGAAAAGGGCCAGCACAGCAAAATGCATAATAATGGCAATACAGTATGGACCACAGGGACTGGACAAAGTGATGGGGTAAAAGGAGGGGGGAGGGTTTAGTTGGCCTGTTAATTGTTTCCTGCTTAAATTGAGCAGTTGGTGGATACACTTTAAAAAGCAATATTGGCACTGTGGCCCCATTATTTCTGTTCTTAATACTTGGAGCCCTGAACAAGTGTCCCCTTTGTCCCCCCTGTCACCGGGCCTGTTCAGGCGTTACCTATGGAGAAGCTGCGACATGACATCCTAGGACACGATACTGCACCATGCATCACCATTATATTTCAGTGTGCCTTGTCAATATTTAAATCTTGTTCTGTGTGACGTGAGTTGTAAATGGTTGAAAATCTCTGTGCTACAGTATCGTCACCATGTAGTTATAACAACACCGCAAAACCACCAAAAGACGTGTTTTGGTAGAGGGACTGCTGGAGGGGCCCATTGGGGCCCCCAGTTTGCTACCCCACCCCAGTATACCTGTGCTGTAGCCAGTGGAAGGGGCACTATCTTCCCGGTGATCTCTTCGGGAAGATGGTGCCGCACATAGAAAGCAAAGACTCTGGCTGCACTCTCCTGCCCTCGCTCTAAGCAAGGTGATCGGGCCACAAAAGGACCCCTGTCGGACCTCGGCCTGTGGGCCACAAAAGGATGCATTGGGGGCGGCATGCGGCCCATGGGTTTGACACCCCTGCCCTAGAGTATCAAAATTTGTTTCACGGCACCCCTAGGCCAAAGTTTTTTTTATTGAGAAATTCAGAAAAAAATATAAAATTAAGTAAATTGTGTTTATAGCATGTCATCCTCAGGTTCAGTTATGTTGTGAGGGAATGGTTTTGCCACTTTAATAAAGTATAAATAATTTTAATTGGTCCTGGACCACCAAACTATGCTACCAGTGCAAGAACCCCAGTTTGGAAACTACTGCCATAAAATAAACCTTTTTAGTTTTTTTTAAACTACATGTAATACACCTTAGATCTCAGTTCCTAAAAGGTTTTAAACCCTTGCATACAGTAAACTACACATATTTAAAAATCCTACACCGGGCACAAGTGCTCACGGGCCAATTTCATGGCAGTTTGGGATAGGAGGGCATTGTGGATTCACCAAGGGAATGCTGATGCTGACTCCAAGAAGAAAGGGAGTCTCTTCCCTATGAAGGTGAAGCCTTGTTTGGCGACGGCCTAGTTAATTTGATCTCGGCAGCTCCCGCAGGTAAGTCATCCTTCTTGCCCTATGTTCCCTCTCAACGGATGAAGACGCATCATTATCTGACGCAGTCATTTCGGCCCAATAGATATGCAAGAAGTTAAGATTCCCCTTTCTTTGCAGGTAGAGGAAGGAAAAGAGGGAAGAGGTCTGTAGCCTCTTCAAGATCGCAGGAGCAGAGATCGTCCTCTGCTTCTGCCAAATCCACTGCATGACGCTGGGGCTCTCTTGCAGGAGCCCGCACCAGTGGGGGGCACGTCTAAAACTCTTCAGTCAGTTCTAGATTCATTCGGACCTGGACTCGTGGGTTTTACAAATAGTGTCCCAAGGGTACAAACTGGGGTTTCAAGACGTTCCCCCTCACCGATTGTTCAAATCAGCCTTAGTCAGCAGGGAGAAGGTTTTTATTCAAGCCTCTTCGTGGTCCCGAAGCCGGACGGCTCAGTCAGACCAATCTTAAATCTGAAATCCCTTAATTTCTACCTAAAGAAATTCAATTTCAAGATGGAATCTCTCAGGGTAGTGATCTCCAGTCCGGGGGATAAAGGAGATTTCATGGTTTTGGTAGACATAAAGGATGCCTACTTATATGTTCCCATTTAGCCACTGCATCAAGCTACCTGAGGTTTGCAATTCAGGATTGTCATTACCAATTTCAGACGTTGCCGTTTGGTCTGTCCACGGCTCCGAGGATTTTCACCAGGGTGATGGCGGAAATGATGGTCCTCCTTCGCAAGCAAGGAGTCACAATTATCCCGTACTTGGATGATCTCCTGATAAAGGCGAGATCCAGGGACCAGTTGGTGCAAAACATCTACTCTCCCTGACAGTTCTTTAACAACATGGTTGGCTCCTAAACTTGCCAAAATCGCAGTTGGTCCCAATGACGCGGTTGTTGTTTTTGGGAGTGATACTGGACACAGAAGAGGTTTTCTTCTAGTGGAAAGGCTCTGGAGATCCAGAGTCTGGTCAAACAAATTCTGAAACCAGCAAGAGTGTTAATCCATCAATGCATTCAGTTGCTGGGGAAGATGGTTGCGGCCTACGAGGCCATTCAGTTTGGCAGGTTCCATGCCAGAGTGTTCCAGTGGGACCTGTTGGACAAGTGGTCCGGATCCCACCTACACATGCACCGGAGGATAATCCTGTCTTCCAAGACCAGAATCTCACTCCATTGGTGGCTGCACAGTTCTCACCACCTAGAGGGGCGATGGTTCGGGATCCAGGACGGGATCCTAGGGACCACGGATGCAACCCTCCGAGGCTGGAGAGCAGTCACACAGGGGGAAAACATCCAAGGAAGATGGTCAAGTCTTCCTTGGATGTTTTCATCTCCACATAAATGTTCTGGAGTTAAGGGCCATTTAATAACTGCAGACACAGTACGCACTGGGACGGGTGCCCAGCATCCTCTACGGAATAAGAGAAAAGGATTTACCGGTAGGTATTAAAATCCTATTTTCTCTAACGTCCTAGAGGATGCTGGGGACTCCGTAAGGACCATGGGGATAGACGGGCTCCGCAGGAGACATGGGCACTTTAAGAAAGACTTTAGTTCTGGGTGTGCACTGGCTCCTCCCTCTATGCCCCTCCTCCAGACCTCAGTTTGATACTGTACCCAGTGGAGACTGGGTGCTTTTCAGGAGCTCTCCTGAGCTTTCTGACAGAAAGTATTTTGTTAGGTTTTTAATTTTCAGGGAGCACTGCTGGCAACAGACTCCCTCATCGAGGGACTGAGGGGAGAGAAGCAGCCCTACTCTCTGAGTTGCAAGGTCCTGCTTCTTAGGCTACTGGACACCATTAGCTCCAGTGGGATTGGTACGCAGGATCTCACCCTCGCCGTCCGTCCCAGAGCCGCGCCGCCGTCCCCCTCGCAGAGCCGGAAGATAGAAGCCGGGTGAGTATGAGAAGAAAAGAAGACTTCAGAGGCGGCAGAAGACTTCATGATCTTCACTGAGGTAACGCACAGCACTGCAGCTGTGCGCCTTTGCTCCCATACACCTCACATACTCCGGTCACTGTAAGGGTGCAGGGCGCAGGGGGGGCGCCCTGGGCAGCAATATAAACCTCTTTCGCAAAAATATAACATATATACAGCTGGGCACTTTATATATGTATAAGCCCCCACCAATTTTACAGTTTAAGCGGGACAGAAGCCCGCCTCCGAGGGGGCGGGGCTTCTCCCTCAGCACTCACCAGCGCCATTTTTTCTCCACAGCACCGCTGAGAGGAAGCTCCCCGGACTCTACCCTGCTTATACCACGTTAGACAAGAGGGTTGAAAAGAGGGGGGGGCACATAATTCGCAAATTACATACAGCAGCACTACTGGGCAAACATTAAGTTACTGTTTTATTCCTGGGTTATATAGCGCTGGGGGGTGTGCTGGCATACTCTCTCTCTGTCTCTCCAAAGGGCCTTGTGGGGAAACTGTCTTCAGAAAAAGCATTCCCTGTGTGTGTAGTGTGTCGGTACACGTGTGTCGACATGTCTGAGGAAGAAGGCTATATTAGAGAGGAGCGGGAGCAAATGAATGTGGTGTCTCCGCCGACAGCTGATTGGATGGATATGTGGAATGTTTTAAATGCTAGTGTAAACTCATTGCACAAAAGATTAGACAAGGCAGAAGCTTTGGGACAGTCAGGGTTTAAACCCATGCCTGATCCTATGTTGCAGGGACTGTCAGGGTCTCATAAGCGCCCACTATCCCAGATTGTTGACACAGATACCGACACGGATTCTGACTCCAGTGTCGATTACGATGATGCAAAGTTACAGCCAAAATTGGCAAAATCCATTCGATTTATGATTATGGCAATAAAAGATGTTTTGCACATCACAGAGGAACCCCCTGTCGCTGACAAGAGGGTACATATGTACAAGGGTAAGAAGCCTGAGGTAACCTTTCCCCCCTCACACGAGCTGAACGAGTTATGTGAAAAAGCTTGGGAATCTCCAGATAAAAGACTGCAGATTTCCAAAAGGATTCTTATGGCGTATCCTTTCCCATCAACGGATAGGTTACGATGGGAATCCTCCCCTAGGGTGGACAAAGCATTAACACGCTTATCCAAGAAGGTAGCCCTCCCGTCCCAGGATACGGCTACCCTCAAAGAGTGTGCTGACCGCAAACAGGAGATTACCCTGAAGTCCATTTATACACATTCAGGTACCTTACTCAGACCGGCAATTGCGTCGGCCTGGGTGTGTAGTGCTGTAGCGGCATGGACAAATACCTTATCTGAGGGGATGGATACCCTAGATAAGGATACTATTTTATTGACCCTGGGGCATATAAGAGATGCTGTCCTATATATGTGTGTATGCAAACTACAGGTGGTGCTGCAGGGCCCACACCCTTTTACTTGTCTTGTAGAGCAGCTCTGAAGCTGTTACAGTGCCCAGCTGCTGCAAGAAATCAGCTTGAATGCTTCAGGGGCTTGGGCATGGCCAACATGAGCCCCACACCGAAGGAGGGTGGGGGTGTTTAATGCAAACTTGGGGTTATCCAAGCGCCGCAAAAGGCCGCCATGCCCTGCATGCCCCTTTTCTCTTTTCATATACAGATGAGGGTTCCAGCCAACTTTGGCCCACTGCTTGGATGACATCACCGTATGCAAATCCGTCTGCTGCAGACCTTCCCCCAGGAATGATTGCAATAGTTGTTGCATATGGTTTAATGTCTGAGGGTGCTTCAGTATTAGGCAGCCTTCCGCCCTCCCATGTTCATCTGAAAAGATGTGGTCTCCCTGCAGTTGTTGTCCCCAGACGAGAGTTCCCTTGTGCTTCCTCAGTTAAATCTCCTTAACTTGACGGGGGTGTGCCCGAGCAGCCGCCCTCCCCAGCCCTATCCCAACACATACTTATCTTGCATATGAGATCTCTTGATCATGAAGATAGTTCTCACAGGTTGAGGTTCATCCTGGCCCCGCTCCCCGCTGGAGATCGCTGATGGGGACAGCAGCGGGGCTTCAGCAGAAGGGTGAGTATGTGTGGCCAGAGACCTCCCTTCCCATGTGCAGGCCTGCAGAGTCTGCCGCGCAGGATGGGGCATGTGGCACTCTCCCTCCCAGGGGCTCTTCCAGATGTAGCTCCTCAGCAGTATTTTTCCCGGGCTGCGCGGCGCTCTCCCCGACTGGCATCCGCCCTGGAACACTGCCTTCCTCAATGCAACATCAGCAGGGGGCCCTGGCCTCATCACCATCCCAGGTCTTTCTCATGTATGTATCATGTATGTGTGTGTGATATATGTATGAATCATATATGTTTGTGATATATATATATATTCCATAGACAAAAAACCTTACGGTTTCACATGTCCCATTAAGGCTTCTTAGACATGATCGAAATTTCAGAAACCTGTTGTAACTCTTCCACTCAAACTCCAAAAAGCAATGAAATTCCGATCATTAAGGCTGACGCCTTAATGGACGTGTTCCTTGCGCAATACAGATATGGTATGCCATCACAGCCTGTGGGTAAGTGCAGATTCAGCACTCTCACAGAGTGAGATTGCTGTCACTCACACAATGGTGGAGCTGCTAATTCACAGATTTGTGTGCTCATTGGAATACACACATGCAGTCTATGCAACTGAAGGTCTGAGCAGTTTTGTGGTGCTCCCATCCCACACAGTGCCCACAACCATCCCATTCAGTCAACACAACAAAGCCACCTTGTTACAACATCCTTCTAACTCCATACATCCATCTCACTTAGTATACACATTTAGCTCCCTCAAACATCTTGGTTAATTGCTAAACTATAATACCCCATCTACGGTCTATGCATCTACACTTACTTCCCCTATACACCCCCATGCTGCCCGGTCTTCCCCAATCCCTACTGCTGTGTTCTCCCATCTGTGCTAGTCTGTACTAACTTATCTGTACCATCTGTCTTTCCCCACCTGTGCATTGTCTGTACCACCGTTTCCTTCTCTCTGTGCTGCTCAGTGTTTCCTTCTTCAACGTCACTCTGCCTCCTCCAGTACATGGCACACTGTCTTCTCTCCCATCTGCACCAGTTTTCTACCCATCCATGCCAGTGTTTTCAACCCATCTGCACCATTTCCCCCATCTGCACCGCTCTGTCTCCCTTCCCATACTTGCTGCTTAATCTACCCCCTATCCACACCACTCTTACCCTATTCATGTAGCTGACATCCTGAAGGTAAATTTAGTGGATCCTGCGCTCTTGGCAGGGGGATAACCGCCACAGCCCACCCCCCAGTGGTCCGGAAACGCCTCCGTTGTGCAGACCATGCCCTGCCAATGGCATTCTAACGCTGTTTGCACGCCCCCCTCCTTCCCCGCAACCACCTCTGCCTATCAATCAGGCAGGGTGATAGCATCTCACTGGGCTCCTGGGGTACGCACGCGCAGTGCGGCCATTGCACGTGCGCACCTCACAAACTAATTCAGACTGCAATCGCTGCTGCTGCTGCGGTCTGAATTACCCCCTGTGTTTCTCTGTCCCCCCCATTAGTGCTGCTTAGTGTTCCCTCTATCCACACACTTCTGTTCCCCCATCCACACCGCTCTCCTCCCTCCAATCAACAACACTCTTACCTCATCTGAGCAGCTTTGTCTTCCGCTCAGACCTTCAGTTGCATAGACATGTTTGAGGGAGCTAAATGTGTATACTAAGTGAGATGGATGTATGGAGTTAGAAGGATGTTGTAACAAGGTGGCTTTGTTGTGTTGACTGAATGGGATGGTTGTGGGCACTGTGTGGGATGGGAGCACCACAAAACTGCTCAGACCTTCAGTTGCATAGACTGCATGTGTGTATTCCAATGAGCACACAAATCTGTGAATTAGCAGCTCCACCATTGTGTGAGTGACAGCAATCTCACTCTGTGAGAGTGCTGAATCTGCACTTACCCACAGGCTGTGATGGCATACCATATCTGTATTGCGCAAGGAACACGTCCATTAAGGCGTCAGCCTTAATGATCGGAATTTCATTGCTTTTTGGAGTTTGAGTGGAAGAGTTACAACAGGTTTCTGAAATTTCGATCATGTCTAAGAAGCCTTAATGGGACATGTGAAACCATAAGGTTTTTTGTCTATGGAATTTCATCGCTTTTTTTAAATTTATTTTTTTTATTCAGAAATGTAAAATTTCACTGTAAGAATAAACATTTGATTTTTTAAATGTTTAATGAAAATGTTCGTATAACATCACTGTTCTGTGCAAAATTATTTTATTAACCAAACCAAATTGTTTAAGGTCCGTACACACTTAACGATTTAATGAGCGACGTCGCTCATTTTATCGTTAAGTGTGTATGCAGCCAGCGACAAACGATGCGCGGCCCCGCGGGTCGGCAACAATCTTCGCTGTCGGTAGGGCATGCAGGAAGGATGTGGACTGTCGTCCACGACCTTCATGCAGGGCTGGCGGGGGCGTGACGTCACTGAGCGATATGAGCGGTCATATCGCTCAGTGTGTACAGTCGGCCGCCGGCCGGCCCGGGAGGGGAAACATTAGACGATGTCGCTCACAGAGCGACATCGTTTAATGTGTACGGGCCTTTAGACTTTGGTCAAAATATTTTGCTGCCTTTGCAGCTGATGCAGGGAGGGGGGTAGGCGGCAGCAGCCTGTAACTGAGGCTGGAGGTAGGCGTGAAATGCATTGCTTGTACGTGTGAGTGCGTGGTGTCAGGTGCTGCGCGTGTATATGTGTGTGTGTGTCAGGTGCTGCCTGTGTATGTGTGTGTCAGCTCCTGTGTGTATGTGTGTGTCAGGTGCTGCGTGTATATATGAGTGTGTCTGATGGTGCGTGTGTATGCGTCAGCTGCCGCACGTGTGTGTGTGTGTGTCAGGTGTTGCGGGTGTATATGTGTGTGAGTATCAGGTGCTCCGCGTGTGTACAAGTGTATGTCTGGTGCTGTGCATGAATACGTATGTCTGTGTCAGGTGCTGCACGTGTCTATGTGTGTGTGAGTAAGGCACTGCGTGTGTATGTGTGTGTCTGATGGTGTGCGTGTATATGTATGTGTCAGGTGCTGCGTGTATATGCATGTGTCAGGTGCTGCGTGTATATGCATGTGTCAGGTGCTGCATGTTTATTTTATTGTGTCTGATGGTACGTGTGTGTGTCAGGTGCCGCACGTGTATATGTGTGTGTGTCAGGTGTTGCGCGTGTATGTGTGGGTCAGGTGCTGCATGTTTATTTTATTGTGTCTGATGCTACGTGTGTGTGTCAGGTGCCGCACGTGTATGTGTGTGTGTCAGGTGTTGCGCGTGTATGTGTGGGTCAAGTGCTGCATGTTTATTTTATTGTGTCTGATGCTACGTGTGTGTGTGTCAGGTGCCGCACGTGTATGTGTGTGTGTCAGGTGTTGCGCGTGTATGTGTGTGTCAGGTGCCGCGCGTGTATGTGTGTGTCAGGTGCCGTTCCCCTTCTTCCCATCCCAGCTCTCTCTGTAGAATACAGCTCTGCACCCAGAGAGAGGGAAAGACTAGGGGGCTGATCACTGCACTGCTCACTTTTTGGTCATGAGTTCGGCCTCCTGTTTCTTCCAGTGCTGTGTTCCTGCAGCCTAGCCCTCCCTGTTGTGCCAGAGAATCAGCCCTTCCTTCCCCTGACAGAGAGAGAGAGAGCCCGAGGCAGAGACACTCTTCCCGTAGCTGGCCTACCCCCAGTACTTCAGCACTGGCCATGCGGCAGTCAACAAAGGAGACCAGCAGGGGGTTCTGGCAGCATCAGCTGTGGCCGCAGCTGGATCGGAGAGGCCTGCAGTGTCTGAGGTGGGCAACACTTCCTCCGCCGCTGTCACCTTCCCCTGCCGGAGAGAAAGCCAGAGACATACCCTTCCCGCAGCTGGGATACCCCTAGTACCTCAGCGCTGGACAGGCAGAAGTCTATGGAGGGGACCGGCAGGGGTTTCGGGCCGCAGCAGTAGCAGCGGCCGCAGTCAGATCAGGGAGGCCTGCAGGGTCAGAACTGGGCAGCACTTCCACCAACACTGTCACCTCTGTGCTGGGCATGTACACCAGTCCGTACGGACGGAGGTGTCCACAACAGGCAGCAGTATAATGAGTCAGACAAACTCATTACACGCTGCCCACTGCTGCGCCGCATGCCCTCGATGGAGGAAGCCTAGATGCGGTCCCCAGCGGCAGCGAGGGAGAAGGGTGATCACATCACCCTTCAACCCGGCACCTCACAATCAGCTGGGGATCTGCAGTAGCTTCATCTCTCTCTTCCTCTCCCTCTCTGACAGCACAGCAGCCCCTCTGGGTCCCATGTAGCTCTGCCCCCCTGCTCACAGTTCACTCGGCCTCTCCTGATTAAAAAGAAAATAAGAGCCTGACCTGCTGCTCAGATGCGAGGAGGGGACGGGCGGTAGGTCCTCTGTGAGTACACTACACAGTCAAAATTAACTCTGACTCCTCACAACAGTGTGGACTACAGGCGACGTCAGATGCCAATTTGGGTGTGCTTGCCGCACTACCTGCCCATCAAGCCCAACGTGGCATTTTGTATTAGGAACCCTATAACAGCATTCCGACATCCCTCCCTATGACGCTGCCATCCATACACTGCCGCTCTCATACATCCGTACACCGCCACTCTCATACATCCGCACACTGCCGCTCTCACACAACTGTACACTGTTGCTCTCATACATCCATACACTGCCGCTCTCATACATCCGTACAACCCCGCTCTCATACATCCGTACAACCCCGCTCTCATACATCCGTACAACCCCGCTCTCATACATCCGTACAACCCCGCACTCTTACAGCCGTACTCTTACAGCCGCAGACTGCCGCACTCTTACAGCAGCACACCGCCGCACGCATACAGCCGCACACCATCGCACTCATACAGCCGCACACCGACGCAGTTATACAGCCGTACATTGCCGCTCTCATACATCCGCACACTGCCGCTCTCATACATCCGCACACTGCCGCTCACATCTATACATACATAGCCTCCATACATCTACACATCCAATCCCCGCGCAAGGGAACACTGAAATCACTATCACTTTTCCCCGGGGTGTGACCACAGCCAGCCACTACTCCGGCCACCTTCTTGTGACACCAAAATGCATCTTACCTATCATCAGGGTGGTGCTGCTGCTGGGGGCAGGTTGCTGCCTCAGTCTCCTAGTTGGTGCTGCGATTGGAGGGGGTACTGCTTCCCTGTGCTGCCACTGTCTCCCGGATCATCGTGCCGCTGGCTGAATTGCAGCTTGACGCTACTGCTGCCGGGAGTAACAGCTTCCTGACTGTTGTTGCTGGTGGCTGCCTACTGCTCATTGCCGCCGGAACACTGACCGGCTCGGCAGTGATGCTGGCGGAGGAGTAGTGGCGGTGGGGTGGTGCCTGCTCCCTTCCCTCGAGCATGCCGCAGTGTAAAAAAATAAATAATAGAGAGCATACCAGGGTGAGAGTCTGTATGGATCACAGTGATTACACGGGGCACAGCATAAGGACACCTTGCTGTGAGGGGCTCTGCCCACACAGATTGCTGCACCCTCTCTGATGTCAGCCGCTGCCCTCTCGTTCTCTGGGCGGCCAGTTCCAGTGTGAGGTAGGAGAGGAAGAGAACACACAGGTGTTAGGCGCCGTGGTCCGCGATGTCCTCGCGGCCCGGCGCCTAGCAACTAGGGACGCCGAGCGTGCTAGCCGCCGGCTCCCTAGCAACGCTAGGACGCCGGGCGCGCTGAGCCGCCTGGACCCTAGCAACGGGGACGCCACGGACGGACTGCGCTCCCCTTGCAGGGTCAATCAAGTGAACTACACACACACACTTGTCTTTTGGTCGTGCAGCAAGGCAGCTGCACGGCATTGTGCTAATCAGGCTCTGAACTTCTGATTGAAGGACTCCCTGCTAAATACCTTCTCAGTGCTTCACACAGACGCCGGTAATAGCTTCCTGCATGCTGCTTTGGTTTGCTGACGTCTGTTCCAGTTCTGCTGTGTCCGGTCATTCCTGTCCTCAGAGTTCCTGAATCTTAGTGTTGTCATCTCTTCCCAAGGAGTCTTCCAGTCCTCATTTACCCGCAACAGTCGCTAGAGGATCTCGTGTGGTTTTCGTGAGTGGCGGCTCTGCCGCGTGCTGCGGCCTAGGCCGCTTTATTTTGTATTCTGTGTTGGTGCATTTGCGGAGGTTTACGCTCCCACACTCCTCTCCGGAACTCGCCGGTGCCGGGTAGAAGAGTGGACAAGTGGGTATTTTGGTTGTCCTTTTCCCTGGCGGTTTTCCGCACATACTCTAGTTTAAAGTTAGTTTTGAGCCCCTGGCTTTGTTGTTTAGTAGAGGGCCCCTTGTTATCACCCTGTCTCGGATTTCTCTTTGTCTCCCATTAAGACCTGAGGGGGCATCGGAGTTGGGCAGACGTAATCCGCCCTTCAAACGCGGCTGCCATGGGCCCAAGCAACCATAGTCTCGCAAGAGATTTCTGACAGCACGGGCGAGACAACGGAGATAGGGCGCCAGGGGCTATTCCCGTTCCCACTCCCTTTCCAAGCATTACGTTCCTGTACTCAGGTCCTTGCTATAAGATATCCCCAGACCAGAGTATTGGAATCATAACAACAGGAGAGCAGCCCTGATATATAACAGAGGTGGAAGTTCTATAGGCAACAGAGACGGAGACCAGCCAGCCAGTCTCCCAGTGCCCTGATCACTACACGCCGCCAGCACAGCATTACAGGAGGGTCCTATAGTGCTGCCCTGAGCTAACAGGTGTGTGTACCAGTGTGCTGCGCCCTGGTGTCTCTGAGAGGGGTGAGGTCACCGTGCCGCTTTAGTATATGGCTTTTCCTTAGTACTGTAAGTTACAGCCCTGCACTAGTAGTGGCAACTCTGCCCTATGTGAACCTGTGAGGTTATTTTCCTATTTACAGAATAACCGGGGAGAAGGCGGCCACATTGCGGCTCTCAAGAGAAGGCACTCTAGTACACCCCCTGCTGGCGGCCACTGCGCAGGCGCAACAAATTGAAATGCCCGATCTCTATAATGGGGCATATTTCTCTTAATTAAAAAAAACCTGTAACTTTCTGAAAAACCACAACCCCAAAAGGCACTTCACAGGGACATGCTCTATCTAATAAAACAAACCCCAAGTCATATATATATATATATATATATATATATATATATAATAAGATTTTACTCACCGGTAAATCTATTTCTCGTAGTCCGTAGTGGATGCTGGGACTCCGTAAGGACCATGGGGAATAGCGGCTCCGCAGGAGACTTGGCACAACTAAAGAGAGCTTTAGGACTACCTGGTGTGCACTGGCTCCTCCCCCTATGACCCTCCTCCAGACCTCAGTTAGGATACTGTGCCCGGAAGAGCTGACACTAAGGAAGGATTTTGAATCCCGGGTAAGACTCATACCAGCCACACCAATCACACCGTACAACTCGTGATATTATACCCAGTTAACAGTATGACAACAACGGAGCCTCTGCACAGATGGCTCTCAACAATAACCCTTTTGTTAACAATAACTATGTACAAGTACTTGGGATGGGCGCCCAGCATCCACTACGGACTACGAGAAATAGATTTACCGGTGAGTAAAATCTTATTTTCTCTGACGTCCTAAGTGGATGCTGGGACTCCGTAAGGACCATGGGGATTATATCAAAGCTCCCAAACGGGAGGGAGAGTGCGGATGACTCTGCAGCACCGAATGAGCGAACTCCAGGTCCTCCTCAGCCAGGGTGTCAAACTTGTAAAATCTTGCAAATGTGTTTGACCCCGACCAAGTAGCAGCTCGGCAAAGTTGTAAAGCAGAGACCCCTCGGGCAGCCGCCCAAGAAGAGCCCACCTTCCTCGTGGAATGGGCTTTTACTGATCTAGAATGCGGCAGTCCCGCCGCAGAATGTGCAAGCTGAATTGTGCTACATATCCAGCGAGCAATAGTCTGCTTTGAAGCAGGAGCACCCATCTTGTTTGGTGCGTAGAGGATAAACAGCGAGTCAGTTTTCCTGACTCCAGCCATTCTGGAAACATAAATTTTCAGGGCCCTGACTACATCCAGCAACTTGGAATCCTCCAAGTTCCGAGTAGCCGCAGGCACCACAATAGGTTGGTTCAAATGAAACGCTGAAACCACCTTAGGCAGAAATTGGGGATGAGTCCTCAATTCCGCCCTATCCATATGGAAAATCACATAAGGGCTTTTACATGACAAAGCCGCCAACTCTGACACACGCCTGGCCGAAGCCAGGGCCAATAGCATGACCACTTTCGACGTGAGATATTTTAACTCCACGGTTTTAAGTGGCTCAAACCAATGTGATTTAAGGAAATCCAACACCACGTTGAGATCCCAAGGTGCCACTGGAGGCACAAAAGGAGGCTGAATATGCAGCACTCCTTTAACAAAAGTCTGAACTTCCGGCAGGGAAGCCAGTTCTTTTTGGAAGAAAATCGACAGAGCCGAAATCTGGACCTTAATGGACCCCAATTTGAGGCCCATATTCACCCCTGACTGTAGGAAGTGCAGGAATCGACCCAGTTGAAATTCCTCCGTTGGGGCCTTCCTGTCCTCACACCAAGCAACATATTTTCGCCATATGTGGTGATAATGTTTTGCGGTCACGTCCTTCCTGGCTTTGATCAGCGTAGGAATGACTTCCTCCGGAATGCCCTTTTCCTTCAGGATCCGGTGTTCAACAGCCATGCAACAAGGACTACCTCCTAGCAATTTACAACTCACGTCTCACAGAACAAGATTTAAATATTGACAAGGCACACTGAAATATAACGGTGATGCATGGTGCAGTATCGTGTCCTAGGATGTCATGTCGCAGCTTCTCCATAGGTAACGCCATCACATCTATTCTCTACGTCTGTGTCTGGGACACAGATTTATCCAACCTCACTCTGATATTATTGAAACTTTCACCCAGTCAGTTATTGGTGGTGCCAACAGGGCCACCATCATATGTCTGCATTCCTAATATAGTTTCCTCTTGGGAAAAACATTCAGCGACCGACATGTTGACACACATGTACCAAGTACCCACAGACACATCGGCTTATGGGGGATAGACCTACAGTAAATCTGTCAGAGGGACAGAGAGGATTTTTCAGCTCACAACCCAGCGCCAAAAGTACACAGTCTGGGAAATAATAAACTCTATAGTGATAGACTTGTAACGCTCTATAGATGTGCTGGTGAGGTGAGGAAGAAGCCCCGCCGCTGTAATGGCACGCTTCTGTCCCGCTCAGAAACAAATAATTAATTACGCTGGCGGGGTAAGGACAGTGCCCAGGCACTAATGTCCACTTTTGCCAGCCTTTTGTGAGGAATTTATGCTGCCCACGGTGCCCCCCCCCACCCACCCACATGCCCTGCACCCTGCAGTGCCTGTGTTTGTGTGGAAGCATGGCGCACAGCATTCCGCTCGCTGCGTGGTACCTCAGAATGCCGTCACTGGAGAAGAAGTCTTCTGTTCTTCTGCTACTCGCCTGTCTTCTGACTTCTGGCTCTGTAAGGGGGTGATGGCAGGCTACGGGAGTGGGCATCTAGGCGTACCCAGCGATCAGCACCCTCAGGAGCTAATGGTGTCCTGTCAGCCAGAAGCAGAGCCATTGAACTCACTAGAAGTTGGTCATACTTCTCTCCCCTAAGTTCCACGAAGCAGGGAGACTGTTGCCAGCAGCCTCCCTGAAAATAAGAAAAACTAACATAAGTCTTTTCAGAGAAACTCAGTAGAGCTCCCCTGTAGTGCATCCAGTCTCACTGGGCACAATTCTAAAACTGGAGTCTGGAGGAGGGGCATAGAGGGAGGAGACAGTTCACACCCTTTGAAAGTCTTAAAGTGCCCATGTCTCCTGCGGATCCCGTCTATACCCCATGGTTCTTAATGTGATCCCAGCATCCTCTAGGACGTATGAGAAAACAAATAACGCACACACGAGGAGGAGAGAACAAAGGAAGCTATAAGGAGGGGAGGGGAGGGGAGGGGGGGGGGGTAAGGTAGTAAAGGGATATTGGATAAACTACAACCTTATACATATTCATTAATGTACCAGTAGTTAGAAGTAGAAGAGCTCTAACAGAAACCACAAAGCTTATCTAAAGCCACACCACACTGGATATGCCCAATCTCATTTGATCTTTGAAGCAAAGCAGTATTGGACTTTGTTACTACCAAGCAGTCTCCCATCCATGTATTATCAGATTCTTTAGGTGTTTTTAAACTATCAACACCCTTTTCTTGGTACTGTACATTTAATTTTTACACATATTCTTTTATGTACCAGAAGTTAGAAGTAGAAGAGCTCTAACAGAAACCACGAGCTCATCTACAGCCACAGCACACTGGATTTGCCCAATCTCTCCTGATCATGGAAGCTGAGCAGTGTTGGTCCTGGTTTTAGTACTTGGATGGGAGACCACCAGGAAATACCAGGAGTTGTGTGTATTTTTACAATACCAACACCGTTCTCTTGATGCATTCCATTTTGAAACATTGGGGCAGATCTATTAAGCCTGGTGAACTGATAAAGTGCAAGGTGATAAAGTACCAGCCAGTCAGCTCCTAACTGTCATTTTTCAAACCCAGCCTGTGACATGGCAATTAGGAGCTGATTGGCTGGTACTTTATCACCATGCAAATTATCATTTCACCAGGTTTAATAAATCGTCCGCTTATTCATTTATGTACGAGTAGTTAGAAGTAGAAGAACTCTAACAGAAACCACTAAGCTCATCTACAGCCACACCACACTGTATATGCCCAATATCACCTGATCTTAGGCCTGGTTTGTTCTTGGATGTGAGACCACCTGGGAATACCAGGTGCTGTAGGTAGTTTTATACTACCAACACCGTTCTCTTGATGCATTCTATTTTGAAACTTATTCATTGATGTAGAAGTTAGAAACAGCAAAAATCATCTACAGCCGCACCACACTGGATATGTCCAATCCAGTGGCGTAACTAGAAATTTTTCTCCCCCAAGCCAAGAAATTCTTCGGCGCCCCCCCCCCCCCCCCTTCATGCTTCATAATTGGGAGCAAGAAAGGGATAAATATGCGCGCGCCTAAGGCGCGCGCGTCAAAAAGGGGCGTGGTTTTGTTGGAGTGGGCGTGGTTTCACATAAAGGGGCGTGGCATTGCAGGAAAAGACTACCTTATACCCCAGTTTTGCAACCTGCACGCCCATACGTTGGCCACCACAGGAAAGAAAAATAATCCTGATTCATGCCCCTTACATTATTTGTCATTTTTCCTCCTTATAGTAATGCCCAGTATACATTATGCCACATACTGCAATGGCCCTTAGACATTATGCCGCACACAATAATGCACGACACAATATGCACACACTGTAATGCCCCCGACACATTATGCCACACACCGTAATGTCTGTGACACATTATGCCACACACCGTAATGCCTGTGACACATTATGACAGGAATCGCAATGCCCGTTATACATTATGCTACACACTGCAATGCCCCTGATACATTATAGCACATACAATGTCTGTGACACATTATGACACACACCGCAATGTCCGTGATACATTATGCCACACACTGCAATGCCCGATACATTATAGCACATACAATGCCTGTGACACATTATGCCACACACTGCAATGACCTTGAGACATTATACCACAATGCCCGTGATATAGTATACCATACACCGTAATGCCTGTGACACATACCGCAATGACCTGCCCGTTATACCCTATGCCACACATCGCAATGCCCGTTATGTATTATGCCACACTGCAATGACCCTGAGACATTATACCACATACCACAATGCCCGTGATATAGTATACCACACACCGTAATGCCTGACACATTATGACACACACCGCAATGTCCGTGATACATTATGCCACACACTGCAATGACCCTGAGACATTATACCACATATCACAATGCCCGCGATATAGTATACCATACACCGTAATGCCTGCGACACATTATGACACACACCGCAATGTCCGTGATACATTATGCCACACACCGTAATGCCCATTACACATTAAGTCCTACAGTAAGGCTTCTAATTACTTTTCAATTACCTGCTCGTTGTCAGGGGTTTCATGCACTGGGTGTCATGCTCGTTGCCAGGGGTTTCATGCTCTTGGTTCCATGCACGGTGCCAGGGGTTTTCATGCTCAGGGTGTCATGCTCGTTGCCAGGGGTTTCATGCACTGGGTGTCATGCTCGTTGCCAGGTGTTTCATGCACTGGGTGTCATGCTCGTTGCCAGATGTTTCATGCACTGGGTGTCATGCTCGTTGCTAGGAGGTAGTCCTTGTTGCTAGGGCTGTGCTCCCAGTGCCACATATGTCCCCAGTGCCAGATATTCCCCCACGGTGCCAGGTACTTACATGCCCCAGTGCCAAATATAGTCGTCGTCCCCATGTGCCAGGTACACATATGCCCCCAGTGCCAGATATTCCCCCCCTGTGCCATATATGCCCCCAGTGCCAGATATTCCCCCCAGTGCCATATATGCCCCCCGTGCCATATATGCCCCCAGTGCCAGATCCCCCCCCGAGTGCCATATATGCCCCCAGTGCCAGATATTCCCCCCCAGTGCCATATATGCCCCAGTGCCAGATATCCCCCCCAGTGCCAGATATGCCCCCAGTGCCAGATATTCCCCCCAGTGCCAGAAATGCCCCAGTGCCAGATATTCCTCCCTCCCCCCCCCGTGCCATATATGCCCCCAGTGCCAGATATTTACCCCCCCCCCCCCCCGCCGTCGCTTTTTGGAGGGACACGGAGGGCACAGCTCGTCTCTCCTGTGTCCCTCCTGCTGCATCATCTCCGGCGGCCGCCGGTCTAATAGGGGGAAGTGCCGGTTCGTGAGCCAATTAGAGCTCACGGACGGCACTTCCCCCTATTAGACCCGCGGCCGCCGGAGATGATGCAGCAGGAGGGACACAGGGAGGCGCGCTGTGTGCCCTCCGTGTCCCTCCAAAAAGCGGCGGAGGGAAGGAGACTGCAGACTGACATGCGGACGCTCGTCCGCATGTCAGTCTGCTGTAAATCAGTGGCGCCCCCGCAGCCCCTCGCCCCCAAGCCACCGCGAGGACTGCGGGGGCAGTAGTTACGCCACTGGTCCAATCTCATCTGATGATGGAAGCTAAGCAGTGTTGTGCCTGGTTTGTTTTTGGATTTCAAGTCCTGCCTTCTGGTTTGGCCACGGCACCTCGGATATTCACCAAGGTCATGGCCGTGATGACGACCCTTCACCATCAGAGAATCAGGATCCTGCCAAATCTGGACGACTTGCTGATCCTGGTGAACTCCCAAGAGGTTCTCCACAGTTATCTGGAACTGGCGGTCCAATTCCTAAAAGTCCACGGGTGGCTCATCAACTGAAAAAAGTCCTCGCTGGTCCCTGCTCGGAACATTGTGCACCTAGGGGCACTGCTGGACACACACAGCCAACAATTGTTTCTGTCTCCAGAGAAAGTCCTGAAAATTCAGGACAGTATCGTCCTCTCTCGCCCAAGAGTGTTGATACACACAGCGATGCAAGTACTAGACCTCATGGTGTCGGCTTTCGATATGGTAGAGTACGCTCAATTTCATTACCGCCCTCTGCAGAGGTTAATCCTCTCCAAGTGGGACGGCCTGCCTCATCGGATGATGTCTCAAATGATCTCCTTGACTCCGGAAGTTCGTCTGACACTGAGCTGGTGGCTACAGGACCAACAGTTGAGCAGGGGCCATCCCTTCTGGATCTCCAACTGTGTCCTCCTGACAATGGATGCCAGTCTTTTGGGCTGGGCCATGGTGTTGGAGCAACACTTTCTCCAGGGTCGGTGGACCAGGGAGGAATCTCTCCTCCTGATATACATTCTGGAATTGCAGGCAGTGTTCAATTAATTGACACTGGCCCTGCCTCTAGTACAGAACAGGCCTGTTCAAGTACAATCTGACAACGCCACCACGGTAGTGTACACAAATCATCAAGGCGGCACTCGAAACTGCATGGCAAAGCTGGAAGTATCAAAAATCCTCCGTTGGGTAGAAAGTCATCTGACAGCAATATCGGCAGTGTTCATTCCCGGAGTCCTCAACTAGGAAGCGGATTTCCTCAGTCGTCAGGACGTTCACGCTGGAGAGTGGAGAGGCCGCAGCAGAAATGTCTGCACTGGTGTCAGTAGGTGACTGAGGCAGGGATGACTGGGAGATAGTGGGTGACTGAAGCATGTATGAGTGGGAGATAGTGGGTGACTGAGGCCGGGGTGACTGGGAGATAGTGGGTGACAGGGAGATAGTGGGTTACTGAGGGAGGGGTGATAGGAAGGGGTTGGGTAAGTATGGGAAGAAAGTGGGTGACAGGTATAATAAATGACTAAGGCAGGGGTGATAGGGAGATAGTGGATGACTGTGGCAGGGGTGACAGGGACAGTAAGAGACTGAGGCAGGGGTGACAGGGATAGTGGCTGACTGAGGCAGGGGTGACTGGGAGATAGTGGGTGACTGAGGCAGGGTTGACAGGGATAGTGGGTGACTGAAGCAGGGGTGATAGGGTGACAGTGGGTGACTAAAGCAGGGGTGACTGGTATAGTGGGTGACTGAGGCAGGGATCGCAGATATAGTGGTTGACTGAGGCAGCGGTGACTGGGAGATAGTGGGTAACTGAGGCAGGGGTGACAGGGAAAGTGTGTGACTCAGGCAGGGGTGATAGGGAGATAGTGGGCTGCATATCTCTGCCTTACTGCAGCAGCACATTCCTGCTTCAATGACAGCAGCACATCCCTACCTCACTTATAGCAGCACATCCCTGCCTCGCTGACAGCAGCACATCCCTGCCTCGCTGACAGCAGCACATCCCTGCCTCGCTGACAGCAGCACATCCCTGCTTCACTGACAGCAGCACATCCCTGCTTCGCTGACAGCAGCACATCCCTGCTTCGCTGACAGCAGCACATCCCTGCTTCGCTGACAGCAGCACATCCCTGCCTCGCTAACAGCAGCACATCCCTGCCTCGCTAACAGCAGCACATCCCTGTCTCGCTGACAGCAGCACAGCACTGCTTCGCTGACAGCAGCACATCACTGCTTCACTACCAGCAGCACATCCCTGCCTCACTGGCAGCAGCACATCCCTGCCTTACTGACAGCTGTATATAGGGCCTAATTCAGACCTGATCCCTGCTGTGCATATTCACACAACAGGAGATCAGGTCTGAAGTGCGTGTGTGCTGGTGCCGCAGTGCACCGGCACATGCCAGAGATGCGATCAGCATCTCTGCCCAGTGAGCGCCTCTGCCTGATTGACAGGCAGAGGCGGTCACTGGGCAGGAGGAGTCGGGCCAGCGGCGTTGTGCCGCCATTTTGGGGGCACAGTCAGGACAACGCAGACATGACCGGACCGTATGGGGGCGGGCCGTGACGGCTGCGTGACCCGGACAGCAACGGGCCTTATTTACTAAAATCTCAGATAAATTTTATGGCATTTATGTGCAGTCTAGTTTGCACAGTTGATAGAGTGTTGATCTTGCACTATCAATGTAAGCCTCACATAGGTTTGATACACATGTAAGTTTGTTTTTATTTTACTACATTGTGGTTTGTGGCTCTATACCATGTAATGCATGTCTTTTAACAGTAGTCAAGTCTTCCAATGTGCTTGTTAGTGAAACCCAATAGATAGCTTTATTTTATTTTGTTTCTTCAAATATTGAATGCATATGTCTTATAACTTTTTTTTTTTTTCAATATACAGGTTGAGTATCTGTATATACATTTTTATTATAAGATTTTCAATGACACAAGTACATCCAAGTTGCAGATTATGGATTGTGAAGGACAAATCAACCATATAAACAATTTAAGCAATTTAAATTGCATGCAGGTAGTAGAATATCAAACTCCTTGGATGAGAGTTGGTCGTAATAAACTAGGATAGAAAAGAATAAAGTAGAAAATAAGATTTTAAACCTACCGGTAAATCTTTTTCTCGTAGTCCGTAGAGGATGCTGGGGACTCCGTAAGGACCATGGGGATAGACGGGCTCCACAGGAGACATGGGCACTTTAAGAAAGACTTTAGTTCTGGGTGTGCACTGGCTCCTCCCTCTATGCCACAGTTAGAGAAACTGTGCCCAGAGGAGACGGACAGTATGAGGAAAGGAATTTGTTAATCCAGGGCAAGATTCATACCAGCCACACCAATCACACCGTATAACTTGTGATAAACTACCCAGTTATCAGAATGAAAAAACAACATAGCATCAGTGCAGGACCGATGCAACTATAACATAACCCTTATTGAAGCAATAACTATATACAAGTATTGCAGAAGTAGTCCGCACTTGGGACGGGCGCCCAGCATCATCTACGGACTACGAGAAAAAGATTTACCAGTAGGTTTAAAATCTTATTTTCTCTAACGTCCTAGAGGATGCTGGGGACTCCGTAAGGACCATGGGGATTATACCAATGCTCCAAAACGGGCGGGAGAGTGCGGATGACTCTGCAGCACCGATTGAGCAAACATGAGTTCCTCCTCAGCCAGGGTATCAAACTTATAGTATTTTGCAAAGGTGTGTGAACCCGACCAAGTAGCAGCTTGACACAGCTGTAGTGCCAAGACCCCTCGGGCAGCCGCCCAAGAAGAGCCCACTTTCCTCGTGGAATGGGCCTTGACCGATTTCAGTAACTGCAATCCAGCCATAGAATGCGCTTGCTGAATCGTGTTACAAATCCGGCGAGCAATAGCCTGCTTTGAAGCAGGGGCACCAATCTTGTTGGTTGCATACAGGACAAACAGCGCTTCAGTTTTCCTGACTCTAGCCGTCCTGGCCACGTAAATTTTCAAAGCCCTAACCACATCAAGTAACTCGGAATCCTCCAAGTCACGCGTAGCCACAGGCACCACAATAGGTTGGTTCATATGAAAAGATGAGACCACTTTTGGTAGGAATTGAGGACGGGTCTGCAATTCCGCTCTATCCACATGGAATACCAAATATGGGCTTTTATGTGACAAAGCCGCTAATTCCGACACTCGCCTAGCCGAAGCCAAGGCTAATAACATGACCACCTTCCATGTGAGATATTTTAACTCCACTGTTTTAAGTGGTTCAAACCAGTGTAATTTTAGAAAACTTAACACCACGTTAAGGTCCCAAGGTGCCACCGGAGGCACAAAAGGAGGCTGAATATGCAGCACTCCTTTTACAAAAGTCTGAACTTCTGGAAGAGAAGCCAATTCTTTTTGAAAGAAAATGGATAAGGCTGAAATCTGGACCTTAATAGAGCCTAATTTTAGGCCCAAATTCACTCCAGTTTGTAGGAAGTGAAGGAAACGGCCCAGATGGAATTCTTCCGTAGGAGCATTCCTGGCCTCACACCAAGAAACATAATTTCGCCATATACGGTGTAATGTTTTAACGTTACATCCTTCCTAGCCTTTATCAGCGTAGGGATGACCTCAACCGGAATGCTAGGATCCGGCATTCAACCGCCATGCCGTCAAATGCAGCCGCGGTAAGTCTTGGAACAGACAGGGCCCCTGATGCAACAGGTCCTGTCTTAGAGGGAGAGGCCACAGATCTTCTGTGAGCATTTCCTGCAGATCCGGATACCAGGTCCTCCGTGGCCAATCTGGAACAATGAGGATTATTCTCACTCCTCTTTGTCTTATTATCCTCAACACCTTGGGTATGAGAGGAAGAGGAGGAAATACATAGACCGACCGGAACACCCACGGTGTCACTAGGGCGTCTACAGCTACTGCCTGAGGGTCTCTTGACCTTGCGCAATACCTCTGTAGCTTTTTGTTGAGCCAGGACGGCATCATGTCTATCTGTGGCAGTTCCCACCGACTTGTAATCTGTGCAAAGACTTCCTGATGAAGTCCCCACTCTCCCGGATGTAGGTCGTGTCTGCTGAGGATGTCTGCTTCCCAGTTGTCCACTCCCGGAATGAACACTGCTGACAGTGCGCTTGCGTGATTCTCCACCCAGAGAAGAATTCTGGTGGCTTGTGCCATCGCCACTCTGCTTCTTGTGCCGCCTTGGCGGTTTACATGAGCCACTGCGGTGACGTTGTCTGACTGGATCAGAACCAGTTGGTCGCAAAGTAAGGTCTCCGCTTGACGTAGGGCATTGTATATGGCCCTTAGTTCCAGGATGTTGATGTGAAGACAAGTCTCTTGACTTGACCAAAGACCTTGGAAATTTCTTCCCTGTGTGACTGCTCCCCAACCTTGGAGGCTTGCGTCTGTGGTCACCAGGATCCAGCCCTGAATGCTGAATCTGCGTCCCTCGAGAAGGTGAGCACTCTGCAGCCACCACAAGAGTGATACCCTGACCCTGGGGGACAGGGTGATCAACCAATGCATCTGTAAATGTGACCCGGACCACTTGTCCAGTAGGTCCCATTGGAAAGTCCTCGCATGGAACCTGCCGAATGGAATGGCCTCGTATGATGCCACCATCTTTCCCAGGACTCGAGTGCAGTGATGCACTGACACAAGTTTTGGTTTCAATAGGTTCCTGACAAGAGTCATGAGTTCCTGGGCCTTTTCTATCAGGAGATAAACCCTCTTCTGGTCTGTGTCCAGAATCATGCCCAAGAAAGACAGACGAGTAGTAGGAATCAACTGCGACTTCGGGATATTGAGAATCCAGCTGTGTTGCTGTAACACTTTCAGTGAAAGTGATACGCTGTTCAGCAACTGCTCTCTTGATCTCGCTTTTATGAGATCGCCCAAGTACGGGCTAATTGTGACACCTTGCTTGCACAGGAGCACCATCATTTCCGCCATTACCTTGGTGAAAATTCTCAGGGCCATGGAGAGACCAAACAGCAACGTCTGAAATTGGCAATGACAGTCCTGTACCGCAAATCTGAGTTACGCCTGATGAGGTGGATAAATGGGGACATGAAGGTATGCATCCTGTACACAAATGCGGACAACAGGTGTCAAGCCGTGTGTTGCCTTTGTCAAGCTGTAATAAGTAGGGATAAGGACGTTAACCACCTCGGAACATCCTCCCTTATACGTCACCTGCAGCGCATTCATCATAAGTCAGTGACAAGTTCAAAAACTTTGGATGACAGCGGAAGCAGTCCACTAACCACTAAATCCCTTCCGCTTGTAACCAAGCTCCTGCAAACCACACCACCAACTCCCTCAGTGTCAATTTCCTCCTTAGACAGGAGAGCCAATAGTCCTGCAGGCCATGTCACTGGCAAGTCTGACGAGTCCTCTCCTGCCTGGGATTCCTCCGATGCATCCTTGAGTGTAACGCCTACTGCTGCTGGCGCTGCTGTTGTTGCTGCTGGGAGTCGATCGTCATCCCAGAGGGGAAGTCGGAAGACCACTTGTACTTCTTCCAGTAAGCAATTGACTGTCCAACAGTCCTTTGCGAGGAAGATGAAATATCACAGCAGTCATCCTGCTGCAAAGCGGATAACTCAGGTCTGGGTGGTGAGAAACGTGGTTCCGGTATCCATCGTTAATTTAGAGGCAACTAGAGACTTGATTGAGGTACTGTGTCCCCGGTACCAAATACCCTCTAGGTTCCATTTCTCTAGGCAGGCGATACCGAAAATGTACACAGACCTCAGAAAAAGAGTCACCAGTGTCCTAAAAAATGCAGTTGTACCCAATGTCCACTTGTCTGTGGTTAAGTGGAGCAGGGCAGACTCAGGACTATATGACTGTGACAGCCCACTGGGTAGATGTATTGCCTCCCGCAGCAAGAACAGCAGCGGCGGCACCAGTAGCAGCATCTCGCAATTGCCAACTCGTTCCTAGGCAGGCTACGCTTTGTATCACCGCTTTCCATAAGAGGCACACAGCTGACAACCACTTACGGAAACTGAGGAACATCATCGCAGAATGGCTTACCCCAATTGAACTCTCCTGGGGATTTGTGACATCGGACAACGCCACCAATATTGTGCGTGCATTACATCTGGGCAAATTCCAGCACGTCCCATGTTTTGCACATACATTGAACTTGGTGGTGCAGAATTATTTAAAAAACGACAGGGGCGTGCAAGAGATGCTGTCGGTGGCCCGAAGAATTGCGGGCCACTTTCTGCATTCAGCCACCGCGTGCCGAAGACTGGAGCACCACCAAACATTCCTGAACCTGCCCTGCCATCCTCTGAAGCAAGAGGTGGTAACGAGGTGGAATTCAACCCTCTATATGCTTCAGAGGATGGAGGAGCAGCAAAAGGCCATTCAAGCCTATACATCTACCCACGATATAGGCAAAGGAGGGGGAATGCACCTGACTCAAGCGCAGTGGAGAATGATTTCAACGTTGTGCAAGGTTCTGCAGTCCTTTGAACTTGCCACACGTGAAGTCAGTTCAGACACTGCCAGCCTGAGTCAGGTCATTCCCCTCATCAGGCTTTTGCAGAAGAAGCTGGAGACATTGAAGGAGGAGCTAAAACAGAGCGATTCCGCTAGGCATGTGGGACTTGTGGATGGAGCCCTTAATTCGCTTAACCAGGATTCAATCTGTTGAAATCAGAGCAATCAATTTTGGCCACCGTGCTCGATCCTAGATTTAAAACCTACATTGTATCTCTCTTTCCTGCAGACACAAGTCTGTAGAGGTTCAAAGACCTGCTGGTGAGAAAATTGTCAAGTCAAGCGGAACGTGACCCGTCAACAGCTCCTCCTTCACATTCTCCCGCAACTGGGGGTGCGAGGAAAAGGCTAAGAATTCCGAGCCCACCCGCTGGCGGTGATGCAGGGCAGTCTGGAGTGAGTGCTGACATCTGGTCCGGACTGAAGGACCTGGCAACGATTACTGACATGTCGTCTACTGTCACTGCATATGATTCTGTCACCTTTGAAAGAATGGTGGAGGATTATATGAGTGACCGCATCCAGGTAGGCACGTCAGACAGTCCGTATGTATACTGGCAGGAAAAAGAGGCAATTTGGAGGCCCTTGCACAAACTGGCTTTATTCTACCTAAGTTGCCCTCCCTCCAGTGTGTACTCCAAAAGAGTGTTTAGTGCAGCCGCTCACCTTGTCAGCAATCGGCGTACAAGGTTACTTCCAGAAAATGTGGAGAAGATGATGATCATCAAAATTAATTATAATCAATTCCTCCGTGGAGACATTCACCAGCAATTGCCTCCAGAAAGTACACAGGGATCTGAGATGGTGGATTCCAGTGGGGACGAATTAATAATCTGTGAGGAGGGCGATGTACACAGTGAAAGGGGTGAGGAATCGGAGGATGATGAGGTGGACATCTTGCCTCTGTAGAGCCAGTTTGTGCAAGGAGAGATTGATTGCTTCTTTTTTGGTGGGGGTCCAAACCAACCAGTCATTTCAGTCAGCCGTGTGGCAGACCCTGTTGCTGAAATGATGGGTTCGTCAATGTTTTTCTTTTCAATCTAAGCCCCTGCAGTTTTCTGTAAGAATCTGCTTCGCTATGATGATCAACAAGTCACAAGGGCAAACACTCAGGGCTGGAGGCGTAGATCTTAGGACCAGCTGCTACAAGCATGGCAAAGGTGTCACTATCATTGGTGACACCCAGAGAGGCAGCGAGGGAGATTGTAAAGCAGTGCGCGCAGATAAGCAGCGCAATGGTAAAATGGAGGCATGGTCTCATAGGTAGGGGTGTGGCCTGTTGGCCTGAATCTCCATTTTGTTGCTCCGGGTATCCCGGGGGTTGAGTGCTGCACCCGGGGACTAGTGTGTGAGTGGTGCTGGCTCCTGCACAGTGACAGAAACTGGGTGTTGCACGTAATGTCACAGTGAAACACCCATATTCTGTCACTGAAGAGGAGCCGGCACTTTGGTGTCACCCCCCTTGGCGGGTGACACTCGGGTGTGGGCCGCAACCCCGTTGTGATGCCACTGACCCATGGGAAGCTTTACGTGGCTTACCCATGTGTTAGTAGCCCCAAGCATCTTTTGTGTAAGTCCCTGAAGAAAAACTTAAAATATTTACAAATAAATTGCAGTCGCAGTGCAGTTCAGCGTGATCATAAAAAATGGGTTAGCCTCCTGTTGGTGCAGACTGTACGTGTGCGCAGGAAGCCGCCACCATTTTTGTGATCGCAACGGCTGCATGTGATGTCATGCAGCCGCTCTGACCACGCCTCCTGTTTCTCCGTTGAAGCCCTGCCCCCGCACCGCTCCATCTCCGACTTTGAAATGGAGTGTTGCTGACCCCCCCCCCCCCCCGCACCGATTGACAGTCACAGAAAATGCAGGCGCATACGTATGCTCTTAGCAATTTTTGCAGTTGGATTGCTTATTGTGATTGCAATCCAACCTGAATCAGGCTCTATTACCTATCACAATGCACTGCAGGTAGTACAAAATGGGGTTAATATAGGAGAAAACCCCCCAGAGCTGTGCTCCTTAACTGTCCCTGGTGGCTAGTGGAGCGGCTGCCCAGTAATCAGTGTCCACGCCAGTGCGCACACGGCCCGCCCCCTACAGCCATGCTGGATCACGGTATAGTGTGGGCACAGAAGCCCCTTACCTCCCTTTCATCAGCGGCCTCGTGATCCCGGAGGGCGGTGTGTGTGTGACTGACCTTAGGAAGAAACCGGAGCCTCCGCTGCAGTGACCCAGCAACCAGGGCACGGGAGTATACTGCGCCGCTGGGAGTGATGGAGCTGCAGTAAAGATGTCTATTAGACCTAGCCTGCTGCAGCCCTTGTACATTCTTATAAAAAAAGTTCTTCTTTTCTTGTCAAAATTAATAGCTAAGTATAGGCTGCCTGAGGCAGCCCCCTGTTAAGTGTCCTGCTACTGAAGGCACCAACTACAAACTGAGCTCCCTGTTCATGGAAGCGAGGTTATAGAGCAGGGGGCGCTGAGCATCTTGGGAACAGTCAAAAGCTTTGAGCCTGTTGGTGCCTCAGATCAAGATCCTACTCTACACCACAATGTGAATCCTTGTGGAGTCCAGTGTACCCCACAGAAGAAATGAATGTGTCACACCAATTGGCAGCAACATTAGAATAGCTGCTGATGGGCACAATGGAGAAAGGAAGGGGGAAAAACATTTGAATCCAGCACATATATGTAATTTGAATATGTAATTTGTACCTTCCTACTTTAAAATGTAATGGATGAACCTCACCCTGTGAGAACTATCTTCATGATCAAGAGATCTCATATGCAAGATAAGTATGTGTTGGCAGAGGCGCTCACTGGGCAGAGATGCTGATCGCATCTCTGGCATGTGCCGGTGCACTGCGGCACCAGCACACACACACACACACTTCAGACCTGATCTCCTGTTGTGTGAATATGCACAGCAGAGATCAGGTCTGAATACAGCTGTCAGTAAGGCAGGGATCTGCTGCTGCCAGTGAGGCAGGGATGTGCTGCTGTCAGTGAAGCAGTGATCTGCTGCTGCCAGTGAGGCAGGGATCTGCTGCTGCCAGTGAGGCAGGGATGTGCTGCTATAAGTGAGGCAGGTATGTGCTGCTGTCAATGAGGCAGGGATGTGCTGCTGTCAGTGAAGCAGGGATGTGCTGCTGTCAGCGAGGCAGTGATCTGCTGCCCACTATCTCCCTATCACCCCTGCCTGAGTCACACACTTTCCCTGTCACCCCTGCCCCAGTTACCCACTATCTCCCAGTCACCGCTGCCTCAGTTAACCACTATACCTGCGACCCCTGCCTCAGTCACCTACTATACCAGTCACCCCTGCTTTAGTCACCCACTATCTCTGTCACCCCTGCCTCAGTCAACCACTATCTCCATATCACCCCTACCTCAGTCACCCACTATCCCTGTCACCTCTGCCTCAGTCACCCACTGTCACCCTATCACCCCTGCCTCAGTCACCCACTATCCCTGTCACCCCTGCCTCAGTCTCCTACTGTCCCTGTCACCCCTGCCACAGTCATCCACTATATCCCTATCACCCCTGCCTTAGTCACTGACTATCTCCCAGTCACCCCGGCCTCAGTCACCCACTATCTCCCAGTCATACATGCTTCAGTCACCCACTATCTCCCAGTCATCCCTGCCTCAGTCACCTACTGACACCAGTGCAGACATTTCTGCTGCGGCCTCTCCACTCTCCAGCGTGAACGTACTGACGACTGAGGAAATCCGCTTCCCAGTTGAGGACTCCGGGAATGAACACTGCCGATATTGCTGGCAGATGACGTTCTACCCAACTGAGGATTTTTGATACTTTTAGCTTTGCCATGCAATTTCGAGTGCCGCCTTGATGATTTGTGTACACTACCGTGGTGTCGTTGTCCGATTGTACTTGAACAGGCCTGTTCTGTACTAGAGGCAGGGCCAGTGTCAATGAATTGAACACTGCCCGCAATTCCAGAATGTTTATCGGGAGGAGAGATTCCTCCCTGGTCCACCGATGGTGAAGGGTCGTCATCACGGCCATGACCTTGGTGAATTTCCGAGGTGCCGTGGCCAAACCAGAAGGCAGGACCTGAGATCCAAAAACTAACCAGGCACAACACTGCTTAGCTTCCAACATCAGATGAGATTGGACATATCCAGTGTGATGCGGCTGTAGATGATTTTTGCTGTTTCTAACTTCTACTTCTAACTACTGGTACATCAATGAATAAGTTTCAAAATATAATGCATCAAGAGAACGGTGTTGGTAGTATAAAACTACCTACAGCACCTGGTATTCCCAGGTGGTCTCACATCCAAGAACAAACCAGGCCCAAAATCAGGTGATATTGGGCATATACAGTGTGGTGTGGCTGTAGATGAGCTTAGTGGTTTCTGTTAGAGTTCTTCTACTTCTAACTACTCGTACATAAATGAGTAAGCAGCCGATTTATTAAACCTGGTGAAATGATAATTTGCATGGTGATAAAGTACCAGCCAATCAGCTCCTAATTGCCATGTCACAGGCTGGGTTTGAAAAATGACAGTTAGGAGCTGACTGGCTGGTACTTTATCACCTTGCACTTTATCAGTTCACCAGGCTTAATAGATCTGCCCCAATGTTTCAAAATGGAATGCATCAAGAGAACGGTGTTAGTATTGTAAAAATACACACAGCTCCTGGTATTTCCTTGTGGTCTCCCATCCAAGTACTAAAACCAGGACCAACACTGCTCAGCTTCCATGATCAGGAGAGATTGGGCAAATCCAGTGTGCTGTGGCTGTAGATGAGCTGGTGGTTTCTGTTACAGCTCTTCTACTTCTAACTTCTGGTACATAAAAGAATACATGTAAAAATTAAATGTACCAAGAAAATGGTGTTGGTAGTTTAAAAACACCTAAAGAATCTGATACTACCAAGCAGTCTCCCATCCATGTATTAACAAAGTCCAATACTGCTTTGCTTCAAAAATCAAATGAGATTGGGCATATCCAGTGTGGTGTGGCTTTAGATAAGCTTTGTGGTTTCTGTTAGAGCTCTTCTACTTCTAACTACTGGTACATTAATGAATATGTATAAGGTTGTAGTTTATCCAATATGCCTTTACTACCTTACCTTTCAACCCCCCCTCCCTCCCCTCTTCTCCTTATAGCTTCCTTAGTTCTCTCCTCCTCGTGTGTGCGTTATTTGTTTTCTCATACGTCCTAGAGGATGCTGGGGTCACATTAAGAACCATGGGGTATAGACGGGATCCGCAGGAGACATGGGCACTTTAAGACTTTCAAAGGGTGTGAACTGTCTCCTCCCTCTATGCCCCTCCTCCAGACTCCAGTTTTAGTATTGTGCGCAGTGATACTGGATGCACTACAGGGGAGCTCTACTGAGTTTCTCTGAAAAGACTTGTTAGTTTTTTTTATTTTCAGGGAGGCTGCTGGCAACAGTCTCCCTGCTTCGTGGGACTTAGGGGAGAGAAGTATGACCAACTTCTAGTGAGTTCAATGGCTCTGCTTCAGGCTGACAGGACACCATTAGCTCCTGAGGGTGCTGATCGCTGGGTACGCCTAGATGCACACTCCCGCAGCCTGCCGTCACCCCCTTACAGAGCCAGAAGACAGGTGAGTAGCAGAAGAACAGAAGACTTCTTCTTCAGTGACGGCATTCTGAGGTACCGAGCAGCGAGCGGAACGCTGCGCGCCATGCTCACACACAAACACAGGCACTGCAGGGTGCAGGGCACGGGGGGGGGGGGCACCCTGGGCAGCATAAATTCCTCACAAAAGGCTGGATAAAGTGGACATTAGTGCCTGGGCACTGTCCTTACCCCACTAGCGTAATTAATTATTTCTGAGCGGGACAGATACGCGCCATTACAGCGGCGGGGCTTCTTCCTCACCTCACCAGAACATCTTTAGAGCATTACAAGTCTATCACTATAGAGTTTATTATTTCCCAGACTGTGTACTTTTGGCGCTGGATTGTGAGCTGAAAAATCCTCTGTGTCCCTCTGACAGATTTACTGACGGTCTGTCCCCCATAAGCCGGTGTGTCTGTGGGTACTTGGTATATGTGTGTCAACATGTCGGTGGCTGAATTTTTTTCCCAAGAGGAAACTATATTAGGAATGCAGACATATGATGGTGGCCCTGTTGGCACCACCAATAACTGACTGGGTAAATGTTTCAGTAATATCAGAGTAAGGTTGGATAAATCTGTGTCCCAGACACAGACGTAGAGAATAGATGTGATATTCATGGCTATGTTTCTTTTCCCTCAGGCCCCGCTGGGTCGCAAAAATGTTATTTTGCCCAGTTACTACACACTGATACTGACACGGATACTGATACTTATGTCGACCATAATGTTTCCTGATTAGATCCAATATTGGCAAGGAGCATTCAGTACATGATTGTGGATATTAAGGACATATTAAAATCACTGAAGACCCTGCTGTTCCTGACAAAGGGGTCTATATGTATGTATATATAGATATATAATGAAAGCTGATGTAACGTTCCTCCATCTCTGTTTGAGAAAGTCTGGGCCAGCTCGACAAGATGGTTTCAAATCCCCAAAAGGATTCTGGTTGTTTATTCATTTCCCGCCGCGGACAGAATAAAGTGGGAGTCACCCCCTGTTCTGCACGGGGCCCTGTCACAAATCCAGCGGATCGTATGCAGGAAGCTACATTATTTCTAGTTATGTAACCACGGGTACATTACTTAGACCTGCCATTACATGTGCATGGGTGAGTAGTAGTATTCAAGAATTGGTCGAATACCTTGTCATCCGATATAGATACCCTGGAGAGATGGGATACTCCTTACGTTGTATCATATCAAGGACACTGCAGCATACTTACGTGAGACTGCAAGGGATATAGGACTCTTGAGTTCACGGGCCAATTTCATGGCAGTGTCGGATAGGAGGGCATTGTGGATTCACCAAGAGAATGCTGATGCTGACTCCAAGAAGAAAGGGAGTCTCTTCCCTATGAAGGTGAAGCCTTGTTTGGTGACTGCCTAGTTAATTTGATCTCGGCAGCTCCCGCAGGTAAGTCAACCTTCTTGCCCTATGTTCCCTCCCAACGGATGAAGACGCATCATTATCTGATGCAGTCATTTCGGCCCAATAGATATGCAAGAAGTTAAGATTCCCCTTTCTTTGCAGGTAGAGGAAGGAGAAGAGAGAAGAGGTCTGCATCCTCTTCAAGATCGCAGGAGCAGAGATCATCCTCTGCTTCTGCCAAATCCACTGCATGACGCTGGGGCTCTCTTGCAGGAGCCCGCACCAGTGGGGGCACGTCTAAAACTCTTCAGTCAGTTCTGGATTCATTCGGACATGGACTCGTGTGTTTTACAAATAGTGTCCCAAGGGTACAAACTGGGGTTTCAAGATGTTCCCCCTCACCGATTGTTCAAACATTAAGTTACTGTGCTATTCCTGGGTTATATAGCGCTGGGGTATGTGCTGGCATACTCTCTCTCTGTCTCTCCAAAGGGCCTTGTGGGGGAAATGTCTTCAGTAAAAGTATTCCCTGTGTGTGTGGTGTGTCGGTACGCGTGTGTCGACATGTCTGAGGAA
Organism: Pseudophryne corroboree; assembly: GCF_028390025.1. Taxonomy (NCBI): domain Eukaryota; kingdom Metazoa; phylum Chordata; class Amphibia; order Anura; family Myobatrachidae; genus Pseudophryne; species Pseudophryne corroboree. Next base: position 129,383 of record NW_026970442.1, read on the forward strand.
GAAGGCTATATTAGAGAGGAGCGGGAGCAAATGAACGTGGTGTCTCCGCCGACACCTGATTAGATGGATATGTGGAATGTTTTAAATGCTAGTGTAAACTCATTGCACAAAAGATTAGACAAGGCAGAAGCTTTGGGACAGTCAGGGTCTCAACCAATGCCTAATCCTATGTCGCAGGGACTGTCAGGGTCTCATAAGCGCCCACTATCCAGATTGTTGACACAGATACCGACACGGATTCTGACTCCAGTGTCGATTACGATGATGCAAAGTTACAGCCAAAATTGGCAAAATACATTTGATATATGATTATGGCAATAAAAGATGTTTTGCACATCACAGAGGAGCCCCCTGTCCCTGACAAGAGGGTACATATGTACAAGGGAAAGAAGCCTGAGGTAACCTTTCCCCCCTCACACGAGCTGAACGAGTTATGTGAAAAAGCTTGGGAATCTCCTGCAGATTTCCAAAAGGATTCCCCTTTCCCATCAACGGATAGGTTACGATGGGAATCCTCCCCTTGGGTGGACAAAGCATTAACACGCTTATCCAAGAAGGTAGCCCTCCCGTCCCAGGATACGGCTACCCTCAAAGAGTCTGCTGACCGCAAACAGGAGATTACCCTGAAGTCCATTTATACACATTCAGGTACCTTACTCAGACCGGCAATTGCGTCGGCCTGGGTGTGTAGTGCTGTAGCGGCATGGACGGATACCCTAGATAAGGCTACTATTTTATTGCCCCTGGGGCATATAAGAGATGCTGTCCTATATATGTGTGTATGCAAACTACAGGTGGTGCTGCAGGGCTCACACCCTTTTACTTGTCTTGTAGAGCAACTCTGGAGCTGTTACTGGGTCCAGCTGCTGCAAGAAATCAGCTTGAATGCTTCAGGGGCTTGGGCATGGCCAACATGAGCCCCACACTGATGGGGGTGTATAAAGCGATCTAGGGGTCATCCAAGCGCAACCCCACAAAGGCCGCCATGCCCTGCGTGACCATTTTCTCTTTTCATATGCAGACGAGGGTTGCAGCCAACTATGCCCATTGCTTGGATGACATCACTGTATGCAAATCCGTCTGCTGCAGACCTTTCCCCAGGAATGCTTGTACTAGTTGTTGCATATGGTTTGATGTTTGAGGGTGCTTCAGTATTAGGCAGCTTTCCGCCCTCTCATGTTCATCTGAAAATATGTGGTCTCCCTGCAGTTCCCTTGTGCTTCCTCAGTTGAATCTCCTTAACTTGACGGGTGTGTGCCCGAGCAGCCGCCCTCCACAGCCCTATCCCAGCACATGCTTTTCTTGCGTATGAGATCTCTTGATCATGAAGATAGTTCTCACAGGGTGAGGTTCATCCATTACATTTTAAAGTAGGAAGGTACAAATTACATATTCAAATTACATATATGTGCTGGATTCAAATGTTTTCCCCCCTTCCTTTCTCAATTGTGCCCATCAGCAGCTATTCTAATGTTGCTGCCAATGGGTGTGACACATTCATTTCTTCTGTGGGGTACACTGGACTCCACAAGGATTCACATTGGGGTGTAGAGTAGGATCTTGATCTGAGGCACCAACAGGCTCAAAGCTTTTGACTGTTCCCAAGATGCTCAGCGCCCCCTCCTCTATAACCTCGCTTCCATGAACAGGGAGCTCAGTTTGTAGTTGGTGCCTTCAGTAGCAGGACACTTAAGAGGGGGCTGCCTCAGGCAGCCTATTCTTAGCTATTAATTTTGACAAGAAAAGAAGAACTTTTTTTTATAAGAATCTACAAGGGCTGCAGCAGGCTAGGTCTAATAGACATCTTTACTGCAGCTCCATCACTCCCAGCGGCGCAGTATACTCCCGCGCCCTGGTTGCTGGGTCACTGCAGCGGAGGCTCCGGTTTCTTCCTAAGGTCAGTCACACACACACCGCCCTCCGGGATCACGAGGCCGCTGATGAAAGGGAGGTAAGGGACTTCTGTGCCCACACTATACCGTGATCCAGCGTGGCTGTAGGGGGCGGGCCATGTGCGCACTGGCGTGGACACTGATTACTGGGCAGCCGCTCCACTAGCCACCAGGGACAGTTAAGGAGCACAGCTCTGGGGGGTTTTCTCTTATATTAACCCCATTTTGTACTACCCGCAGTGCATTGTGATAGGTAATAGAGCCTGATTCAGGTTGGATTGCAATCGCAATAAGCAGTCCAACTGCAAAAATTGCTAAGAGCATACGCATGCGCCTGCATTTTCTGTGGCACCCCGCAGTTAATGCGATCGCCTCTGACTGTCAATCGGTGCTGGGGGGGGGGGGGGTCAGCAACACTCCATTTCCAAGTCGGAGATGGAGCGGTGCGTGGGCAGGGCTTCAAAATGGGGTCGGCAACGGAGAAACAGGAGGCGTGGTCAGAGCGGTTGCATGACATCACATGCAGCAGCTGCGATCACAAAAATGGTGGCGGCTTCCTGCGCACACATACAGTCTGCACCAACAGGAGGCTAACCCATTTTTTATGATCACGCTGAATTGCACTGCGACTGCAATTTCAGCGTGGTCAAGAAGGGAGGCGGCATGCTGGGTGGCCCCAGCATGCGAACCAAAGGATTGCAAATTCTGTTACTTAGCAGAATTTGCAATCCTTACTGAATTAGGCCCATTGATTACAAAATGTATTTGTAAATATTTGAAGTTTTTCTTCAGGGACTAACACAAAAGATGCTTGGGGCTACTAACACATGGGTAAGCCACGTAAAGCTTCCCATGGGTCAGTGGCATCACAACGGGGTTGCGGCCCACACCCGAGTGTCACCCGCCAAGGGGGGTGACACCAAAGTGCCGGCTCCTCTTCAGTGACAGAATATGGGTGTTTTACTGTGACATTACGTGCAACACCCAGTTTCTGTCACTGTGCAGGAGCCAGCACCACTCACACACTAGTCCCCGGGTGCAGCACTCAACCCCCGGGATACCCGGAGAAACAAAATGGAGATTCAGGCCAACAGGCCACACCCCTACCTATGAGACCATGCCTCCATTTTACCATTGCGCTGCTTATCTGCGCGCACTGCATTACAATCTCCCTCGCTGCCTTTCTGGGTGTCACCAATGATAGTGACACCTTTGCCATGCTTGTAGCAGCTGGTCCTAAGATCTACGCCTCCAGCCCTGAGTGTTTGCCCTTGTGACTTGTTGATCATCATAGCGAAGCAGATTCTTACAAAAAACTGCAGGGGCTTAGATTGAAAAGAAAAACATTGACGAACCCATCATTTCAGCAACAGGGTCTGCCACACGGCTGACTGAAATGACTGGTTGGTTTGGACCCCCACCAAAAAAGAAGCAATCAATCTCTCCTTGCACAAACTGGCTCTACAGAGGCAAGATGTTCACCTCATCATCCTCCGATTCCTCACCCCTTTCACTGTGTACATCGCCCTCCTCACAGATTATTAATTCGTCCCCACTGGAATCCACCATCTCAGATCCCTGTGTACTTTCTGGAGGCAATTGCTGGTGAATGTCTCCACGGAGGAATTGATTATAATTCATTTTGATGATCATCATCTTCTCCACATTTTCTGGAAGTAACCTCGTACGCCGATTGCTGACAAGGTGAGCGGCTGCACTAAACACTCTTTTGGAGTACACACTGGAGGGAGGGCAACTTAGGTAGAATAAAGCCAGTTTGTGCAAGGGCCTCCAAATTGCCTCTTTTTCCTGCCAGTATACATACGGACTGTCTGACGTGCCTACCTGGATGCGGTCACTCATATAATCCTCCACCATTCTTTCAAAGGTGACAGAATCATATGCAGTGACAGTAGACGACATGTCCGTAATCGTTGCCAGGTCCTTCAGTCCGGACCAGATGTCAGCACTCACTCCAGACTGCCCTGCATCACCGCCAGCGGGTGGGCTCGGAATTCTTAGCCTTTTCCTCGCACCCCCAGTTGCGGGAGAATGTGAAGGAGGAGCTGTTGATGGGTCACGTTCCGCTTGACTTGACAATTTTCTCACCAGCAGGTCTTTGAACCTCTGCAGACTTGTGTCTGCAGGAAAGAGAGATACAATGTAGGTTTTAAATCTAGGATCGAGCACGGTGGCCAAAATTTATTGCTCTGATTTCAACAGATTGAATCCTGGTTAAGCGAATTAAGGGCTCCATCCACAAGTCCCACATGCCTAGCGGAATCGCTCTGTTTTAGCTCCTCCTTCAATGTCTCCAGCTTCTTCTGCAAAAGCCTGATGAGGGGAATGACCTGACTCAGGCTGGCAGTGTCTGAACTGACTTCACGTGTGGCAAGTTCAAAGGATTGCAGAACCTTGCACAACGTTGAAATCATTCTCCACTGCGCTTGAGTCAGGTGCATTCCCCCTCCTTTGCCTATATCGTGGGTAGATGTATAGGCTTGAATGGCCTTTTGCTGCTCCTCCATCCTCTGAAGCATATAGAGGGTTGAATTCCACCTCGTTACCACCTCTTGCTTCAGAGGATGGCAGGGCAGGTTCAGGAATGTTTGGTGGTGCTCCAGTCTTCGGCACGCGGTGGCTGAATGCAGAAAGTGGCCCGCAATTCTTCGGGCCACCGACAGCATCTCTTGCACGCCCCTGTCGTTTTTTAAATAATTCTGCACCACCAAATTCAATGTATGTGCAAAACATGGGACGTGCTGGAATTTGCCCAGATGTAATGCACGCACAATATTGGTGGCGTTGTCCGATGTCACAAATCCCCAGGAGAGTCAAATTGGGGTAAGCCATTCTGCGATGATGTTCCTCAGTTTCCGTAAGAGGTTGTCAGCTGTGTGCCTCTTATGGAAAGCGGTGATACAAAGCGTAGCCTGCCTAGGAACGAGTTGGCATTTGCGAGATGCTGCTACTGGTGCCGCCGCTGCTGTTCTTGCTGCGGGAGGCAATACATCTACCCAGTGGGCTGTCACAGTCATATAGTCCTGAGTCTGCCCTGCTCCACTTAACCACGGACATGTGGACTAGTGGACATTGGGTACAACTGCATTTTTTAGGACACTGGTGACTCTTTTTCTGAGGTCTGTGTACATTTTCGGTATCGCCTGCCTAGAGAAATGGAACCTAGATGGCATTTGGTACCGGGGACACAGTACCTCAATCAAGTCTCTAGTTGCCTCTGAATTAACGATGGATACCGGAACCACGTTTCTCACCACCCAGGCTGACAAGACCTGAGTTATCCGCTTTGCAGCAGGATGACTGCTGTGATATTTCATCTTCCTCGCAAAGGACTGTTGGACAGTCAATTGCCTACTGGAAGTAGTACAAGTGGTCTTCCGACTTCCCCTCTGGGATGACGATCGACTCCCAGCAGCAACAACAGCAGCGCCAGCAGCAGTAGGCGTTACACTCAAGGATGCATCGGAGGAATCCCAGGCAGGAGAGGACTCGTCAGACTTGCCAGTGACATGGCCTGCAGGACTATTGGCTCTCCTGTCTAAGGAGGAAATTGACACTGAGGGAGTTGGTGGTGTGGTTTGCAGGAGATTGGTTACAAGAGGAAGGGATTTAGTGGTCAGTGGACTGCTTCCGCTGTCATCCAAAGTTTTTGAACTTGTCACTGACTTATGATTAATGCGCTGCAGGTGACGTATAAGGGAGGATGTTCTGAGGTGGTTAACGTCCTTACCCCTACTTATTACAGCTTGACAAAGGCAACACACGGCTTGACACCTGTTGTCCGCATTTGTGTACAGGATGCATACCTTCATGTCCAAATTTATCCATCTCATCAGTCGTACGTCAGATTTGCGGTACAGGACTGTCATTGCCAATTTCAGACGTTGCTGTTTGGTCTCTCCACGGCCCAGAGAATTTTCACCAAGGTAATGGTGGAAATGATGGTTTTCCTGCGCAAGCAAGGTGTCACAATTATCCCGTACTTGAGCGATCTCATAAAAGCGAGATCAAGAGAGCAGTTGCTGAACAGCGTATCACTTTCACTGAAAGTGTTACAGCAACACGGCTGGATTTTCAATATCCCAAAGTCGCAGTTGGTTCCTACGACTCGTCTGTCTTTCTTGGGCATGATTCTGGACACAGACCAGAAGAGGGTTTATCTCCCGATAGAAAAGGCCCAGGAACTCATGACTCTTGTCAGGAACCTATTGAAACCAAAACTTGTGTCAGTGCATCACTGCACTCGAGTCCTGGGAAAGATGGTGGCATCATACAAAGCCATTCCATTCGGCAGGTTCCATGCGAATACTTTCCAATGGGACCTACTGGACAAGTGGTCTGGGTCACATTTACAGATGCATTGGTTGATCACCCTGTCCCCCAGGGTCAGGGTATCACTCCTGTGGTGGCTGCAGAGTGCTCACCTTCTCGAGTGACGCAGATTCGGCATTCAGTACTGGATCCTGGTGACCACAGATGCAAGCCTCCAAGGTTGGGGAGCAGTCACACAGGGAAGAAATTTCCAAGGGCTTTGGTCAAGTCAAGAGACTTGTCTTCACATCAACATCCTGAAACTAGGGGCCATATACAATGCCCTACGTCAAGCGGAGACCTTACTTTACGACCAACCGGTTCTGATCCAGTCAGACAACGTCACCGCAGTGGCTCATGTAAACCGTCAAGGCGGCACAAGGAGCAGAGTGGCGATGGCACAAGCTACCTTTGCATTTTTCTCCCAAACGAAGGACACTAGAATGAAAATTTTAAAGCCTCCTGTTAGTGCTTCATCTACACGGTATAGCCCTGAATTTTCCAATGCGTAGCTCTTTGCAAAAGAGAGATATTGGCAAGGAAAAGCTGTCTTGTACCTTTGCATTTTTCTCCCAAACGAAGGACACTAGAAAGAAAATTTTAAAGCCTCCTGTTAGGCCATCATCTACACGGCATAGCCCTGAATTTTCCAATGCGTAGCTCTTTGCAAAAGAGAGATATTGGCAAGGAAAAGCTGTCTTGTACCTTTGCATTTTTCTCCCAAACGAAGGAAACTAGAATGAAAATTTTAAAGCCCCCTGTTAGTGCTTCATCTACACGGCATAGCCCTGAATTTTCCAATGTGCAGCTCTTTGCAAAAGAGAGATATTGGCAAGGAAAAGCTGTCTTTCAACTCTTCCACAACTGAAAAACAGATAGTGTTCCCAAGCCTTCCATCCTGTAATATCTTCAGTCTCTCGTCAATGAAGAAAACAATCCCTCCAGCAGACTCTTCAACCACGATACAAGATCACAGCCAAAAGGGCGAGAAGCAACTACACTTGCGTTTAACCAAAATGGCAGTGCACCAAAACATAAGCTGACACAATCATGGAGAATGAGCCAGCATATATGCTCTTCTATCTATATTTTGCAAACCTGCTCTTGTCCCCTCCAGCTGCTCCATGTAGATTTGACGCCTGGCAAGGTGCATAACCCACTGACAAGCAGGCACACTCCTGCATGAGTTTTCACTCTCACTAGCAGGATGATACACATTCATTTGCATGTGCTCCACCTCTGACACACCGCCCACCCAACCACCCAGTCACCAGAGCCACCCACAAGCCAACTGGCTCCGTGATTTAATTTGCACAGTGCAGTCATCCAGGCAGCATGTCCTTCTCAATGGAATAATCTCTGGTTCCATGGAATCTTCCGCATTGGAATGCTGCGGAACAAAAAGGATTTAAACATTCAGCTTGCTAGCATTCAATGTACCTGCGGCTTGGCTCTAGCATATGGGTCTTCATCCTGTGGCCCTCCAGCTGCTGTGAAACTACACATCCCAGCATGCCCTGCCACAGTTTTGCTATTAAGGTATGCTAAAACTGAGGCAGGGCATGCTGGTATATGTAGTTCCACAGCAGCTGGAGGGTCGCAGGTTGAAGACCCATATTCTAGCATGCCTGTTCTATGATGCATGTTCCGTGATGTCACAATCAGCTTGGAATGGGGTGTCTAGCATGCATTTGCTGACAGCCACTTGAGGGAGACACACATCAGGAGATGCAGCATATCGGAGGTCTTCGATGCCTTTCCAGCAAATGCACACCACCAGCTGCTGGTCTGGACACAAAACAATACCCACAATTGAAGGCTCAAAATGCCCAACTACAGGATTAATGTAAGTAGTGAATTTTGGAATGAATTTAGAAGTAGGAAATTAAGTTAGTTCACAAGTACATTCAAATTCCGATCTAAAGTCTAGGTAGGCCTCACGTCCTGGCAGCCCCCAGCATTTAAAAATGCCTTGATTAGAGGTAGGGAATTAAATGTAGATAAGAAGTAGACACAAAATAACACTCCACAGAGCAATTATCAGGTGTCTTTATCAATTGTTGCATTTAAAAAATCAAGCAATTAGGGAACACAATGTTGCGACAATGTAACCCTATTTGCAAAATAGTACTAAATAAGTTTGTCGATGTAAGACATTTGCAAAGGCGCAAACAAAACACGCTGGAAAATGCAACTGAATCTGTTTTTGGAGGTTAGAATAGATGCAGGATCAAGTAGCTCAATGGGTAGGGTGTTTGATTAGAATTCAACAGGTTATAGATTTGAATCCTGGGTATGATAGTTTGAGGTGTTATTTAATAAAGTATGTTTATATATTAGTCACACATGGCTTACTTGTACAAATGGCATGTCACCAGTTAGTGCTGACTGCTGATATGCCATTTGCACAAACACGCCATGTGTGACTGTATATGCATTTAAGGAGGGCACCCCGGCAATACCACAAACCATTGAGTGTCAAGTATACTAGATATATCTTCATATCTCATGTGCTTTCTCTGAGACCAATCTTGTTATGCCCCTTCCCCACAAGGCATGCGCCTTTTGTCCATATTGCAAAAATGGGGAGGGGAGGGGGGGGGGGCATATAATTCTCTGTCACAGGGCACCAAAAAGTCTAGTTATGGCTCTGGTATGCATTATGTAATCTGGCAGACCATATCTCCAACACTGGCTGGTTGGAATAGAAATCCGGTTATCTATGTGAGCAAATGACCATCAACGATTTACTCTCAAACACTAGAAAATGGACAAACATGGTCCCCTAAACAAATTGGTTAAATTTTGGGTTTAACCAATTTGTGTAATGACCATTTTTGACCACTTTTCTAGTGTTTGGGAGCAAATGGTTAATTGACATTTGCTACTATACATTACCAGATTTTCATTCCATCCATCCAGACTGGATAGATAGCCTGACAGATAATTGTGTAGTGTACGCCCAGGATAACTGTCAGTTGTGCTTTCTTTTATGACGGCACATAAATGGGTGGGCAGATCCAGAGCAAGCACTGCCCACTCATGCATAGTTGTCAACTGATGTGAAGTTCCAGGGGGCAATCTCAGTTATAAAGAAAAGTATCTGGAAATTGTCCCTAGTTTAAAAAAAAAATTAAAAAAAAATTGATCAACTCCATTTATTTAGTATGATATCCCAGCAGTCAGAACAACATACTTTATTAAATAACACATCTCAAACTACCATACCCAGGATTCAAACCTATAACCTGTTGAATTCTAATCAAACACCCTACCTATTGAGCTATTTGATCCTGCATAAAAATTGTGAACATTATATGAAGCTATTGGTACTTTGCAAAAAAAAAAGTATCAGCATTACAACGCAGCAGATCCATGCAGTTTGCAGCCACACACTACATGTATCTGCTCAGCAACAATGCTGATTATTTCTTCACAAAGTACAAGGTGAGCTCCAAACAGAATTCTCTAGCTTAGAATTATACCTTTCTATGCCAAACCTAAAAGTCGGGCCCCCCACCCTGGGATCCCCCAGAGGGAGGCCTGCACCGTCATGCGGCAGGCTTGTCCGTTTTGGAAGCAGGCTGATGGGCAGCCCAGGCTTGCTTCAGTCTGGGCTTGGCAGGTCTGGAAGCATGAGCTTGCTTTGGGTATGCCTGACCTTGGGTACGCTTTACCTGAGGGATGAAAGGGCCAAGGGAAAGTACTTTTAGCCTTCTGCGTGGTAGGAGTCATACGAGGTAGGCAAGCTGTTTTAGCAGTAGCCAGATCAGCTACAATCTTATTGAGGTCTTCTCCAAAGAGAGTGTCTCCCTTGAAAGGAAGCACCTCCAGGGTTTTCTTGGAATCCATATCCACCGACCAGGATCTCAACCAGCTGTATAAAGTATTACCTTGGAACTGGCTCTCCACTCCCCATTATCTGGTTATCATGGCTTCCTCCTCCAGTGTCCAGACTCGCTTGCTGAAGCTCGGCCACTTCTTCCTAGCAGCAGGCTACTGGATCACTGGGCAGCAGAGGTGCTTGGGAGCCGGAAGGGGGCGGAGCAATCAGGCAGGCAGTTGCAGTGCTGCCCAGCTATCTGTGGTGTGAGAAGAAGCAGGGGCACCCCACCGCTGGCAGTGCTGCAGCTAGCGGTGGTGGCAGCGGCGAGGCTGCTGGGCTGGGTCTTGAAAAAGGTGGAAAGGAGGGTGTTACGGCATGGAATGTACAAACTGCGAGACCCTGCTGGTAGCGCCTTTGTCTATTTAGTAGGAAGGGCACGTAACAGCCGGGGGGCAATGGAGGAAGCCCCTTTAGGGCTGGAACCCCTTCAGGGCTGGAGCCCGGCGGCAACTGACTCCGTTGTCTCTGGCAGTTCTGCCCCTGGACTAGAGGAATGGTCAAGAACATGGCAACATTTAATGCCAAAAAATGCAAAATCATACACGTCTCAAAAATGCAAAGGCTAACTATAATATTAAGGGCATTATAATGGCAAGAGGAAAGCTATCTAAGTATTACTATTTCAGGTGAGCAATGTAACAAAGCAATAGGAAAGGCAAGTCAGATGCTTGTTTGCATAGGTTAAAGAACCAGTAGCAGAAAAAAGTAATACAGGTTGAGTATCCCATATGCAAATATTCCGAAATACGGAATATTCCGAAATACGGACTTTTTTGAGTGAGACTGAGATAGTGAAACCTTTGTTTTTTGATGGCTCAGTGTACACAAACTTTGTTTAATACTCAAAGTTATTATAAATATTGTATTAAATGAACTTCAGACTGTGTGTATAAGGTGTATATGACACATGAATGAATTCTGTGAATGTACACACACTTTGTTTAATGCACAAAGTTATAAAAAATATTGGCTAAAATGACCTTCAGGCTGTGTGTATAAGGTGTATATGAAACATAAATGCATTTTGTGCTTAGATTTAGGTCCCATCACCATAATATCTCGTTATGGTATGCAATTATTCCAAAATACAGAAAAATCCGATATCCAAAATTCCTCTGGTCCCAAGCATTTTGGATAAGGGATACTCAACCTGTAATGCCACTGTATAGGTCCTTGGTACAGCCACATTTAGAATCCTGTGTTCAGTTCCAGAAGCCATATCTCCAGAAGGCTGTAAATACATTAGGGCAACTAAAATTGTGCATGGCCTACATCACAAAACTTACCTGGAAATACTAAAAGATTATGTGTATAGTTTGGAGAAGGGAAGAGGGAACATACAGTAATAGAAACATTTAAATATATAGGGAGGAATGTAATAGGGTGTGAGAATCAGAAAGTGAGAGATTTTGTGTTTTTTCCTGTTGTTTTTTTTTTTTTTTCATTGTTTGTTTTTTAAAGTGGCAATCCTTTACATGGCAAAACCAGGTTGATATTTGCCATGTAAAGGATTGCCACCGTGGGCATGTGTAGAAGGGGCACTGCTACTGTTGGCATTATGTGTGTAAGCTGCACTGATATGGTGGTTATGTGTATAAAGGGCACTGCGACTGTGGGTATTATTATTATTATTATTATTATTATTACATGCGGTGTAATGACAATAAGATAGTGCTACTGTGTGGCGTATTTTGATTTGGGGTGCTATTGTGTGGCCATGCCCCTTCCTTGTGATACCACACCTTCTTTTTTTAAGGAGCGCACTGTCCCTTTATTAAGTATTGGAGAGAGGGCCCAAATTAATAGTTTGCAGGGAGGCGCCAAACACCCTAGCACTGGCCCTTTGGTAGGGGACAGGATTTGCTTCTGCTTGTGCACATCTGTTATGATTGCCAGCCAACAGCACTGGTTTTGCCTATAACACTAACTATAAATATTTTGAATTGGTCCTGGACCACCAATCCAAGGCACCCCTGCAAGTGTCCTGAGGCACCCCAGGGTGCAGTTTGAGAACCACTGGTCTAGTGAGTACCCAGGATAATTATTGTAGCTGGTCTGCGGGTAACAGCTCTCAGATCCACTTCTAGAAAAAATGCAGCAATGTAATTTGAGTGACAAACTGCAGAGATGAACCCTTTCTGTGACTGCTGCACAGGGATCACACAAACTCTATTCATAGGGCTGACTTCACTTAGGGGAGATGTTCTCACCCCGCAAAGAAGTGCGAGTATATACCGCACTTACGGTACCATTGGATTTACAGATATTTTCTTGCAATACACTATGGGGGTCATTCTGAGTTGATTGCTCGCTAGCAGTTTTTAGCAGCCATGCAAACGCATTGTCGCTGCCCACTGGAGAGTGTATATTCACTTTGGAGAAGTGCGAACACTTGAGCAGCAGAGCGCCTGCAAAATCGTTTCAAAATAAGACCAGCACTGTAGTTACACTTCGTGTGCGTTGATTCTAACAACCGAGGGACGGCTTTTGATGTCACACACCCATCCAGCGAATGCCCAGCCACGTCTGCATTTCTTCTGCCACGCCTGCATTTTTCCAAGCACTCCCTGAAAACGGTCAGTTGACACCCAGAAACGCCCTCTTTCTGTCAATCTCCTTGTGGCCTGTTCTGTGATTGGAATAATCGCTAGAACTAGTGCAAAACCACAATGGACTTTGTACCCGTACGATGCGCATGCACATTACGGAGCATGCGCATGCACAGATTAGCCATTTTTTTTCAACTGATTGCTACGCAGCGAACAACGGCAGCAAGCGATCAACTCGGAATGACCCCCTATATACATAGAAACATGGATTTTTACTGCAGGAATTATGGTTAGTTTAGGGGTATCGGTTAGGGTCAACAGAGGTGTAGCTAGGGGTCCAAGCGCCCCTGGCAAAGTAAGGGACTGGCGCCCCCCCTTTCGATAAAGCATTGCAGTCCATTGGCGGTTACCATGTTGGAGCCACAGCAACTGACCCCCTCCCCCACACGCTGCCCTACATCATCGGCTGGGATTCACTGTTGGTGTGAAGCCACTGGGAACATTCTGGTAGCATTAGCAGCAGGCTGTGTCATAGATAGGGAAGGCAGAAGGTTAACTAGCTAATAGCAGTCTGTTGGCAGCAGAGGCTGGGCGGGGGGCTGAGAATGAGCCAACGCTGATCAGTGTCCAGTCTGCTCAGACAAAAATATTTTGTGATCAGGGCTGGTTCTAGACCAAAGGAGCCAATAGCAAAAATTTCCTTTGGCACCCCCCCCCCCCACACACACACACACACACACACACACACACACACACACACACACACACACACACACACACACACACACACACACACACCCCAAAAAAGAACATATCCCAGTTTAACATAACGCTATGTGGTGCAAGGTGTGGAGCTGGTCACTTGTATCAGACCTCTGACATTTGCCTTTTCACCCATATTGCATACTTTTTCTTGCAGGTTGTGTCTTAATTCAAGAAGTGTTCTAAGTACTTCAGCTTAGTATCTTTACTGACCCCTCTTTACCCCACACTACATAACTGACCCCTCTATACCCTACACTACATCACTGACCTTTCTATAACCATCACTGCATTACTGACCCCTCTATACAGTACACTGACCTCTATATACCTGCTAGTACATCCCTGATGCCTATATTCCCTAAGCTAAATCCCTGATGCCTCTATTCCCTACGCTACATCCCTGACGCCTCTATTCCCTATGCTACATCCCTGACGCCTCTATACCCTACGCTACATCCCTGATGCCTCTATTCCCTACGCTACATTCCTGATGCCTCTATAACCTACGCTACATCCCTGACGCCTCTATACCCTACGCTACATCCCTGACGCCTCTATACAGTACAATGCATTACTGATCCCTCTAGACCATACATCCTCATTACATCAGAGAGATAGTGAAACACTGGAAAAAATAAGGATAAAGTGGACTACAGAAACTGATGCTCTAAACAAAGGAGAGAGAGAGAAAAGCACAAGGGAAAGTGGGCAATCGGAACACCATAGAGAGAGGAGAGATAGAAATGCCTGAAAAAGTAAAGGGGGTTGGGTATGGCATCCGGCGCTCGGGATTCCAGCAGTCACATGATACCTAATCCTAATCCTAACCCTCTGGGGGGGTGGCGGATAGGGCTAACCCTCAGGGGGTGGCAGCTAGGACTAACCCCCCCCCCCTCCTAGTGCCTTCCCTAACACCCGCTCCCCCGGTCCTAACCCTCCCTCCAATACTCGCCTTCGGGATGTTGGCTGTCTGTGTGCCGGCACCAGTCTCCCAAGTGGTGTCAGGATTCCAACATCTGTCAAATGACCGCCGGTATACCGTCTGCCGGGATGGTAAATGTATCCTGAGGACAGGTAGTGAGTGTGGAGGGATAGGTGGTTCAGTAAAATGTAACAGCTCAAACTGCGATCATTCACTGATAAATTGATTTATAGCTCTCCCTTTTTAACCATTGCAGTCATAAAAGCAATGTTTTTTAAACTTTTAAATAAAGCTTGTTAGCATCCCCAGCACACTGTATATGCTGGGAGATGTAGTTCTCAATATGAAAACATTTAATTACTGTATGAACTCTAATTCCCCAACTGAAACCTCTCACAAACACACACTCCTAAATCTAGTACACACACACACACACACACACACACACACACACACACACACACACACACACACACACACACACACACATTTCCCCAGTACTGACAACTCTCATCACTTCCACACACTGACAACTCCCTCCTGCTCCTCTCCCCACTGACACTGACAGCTCCCTCACAGTCACACACATCCTCCACCCCCCCACCCCCCCCACACACACACTGATAGCACACATGCACAAATCCCCCCTTCCTCGACACTAACTGTCACGGACTGCTTGGGCAGCAGGGGGCAGGCTCTGACTTGAAGTGCTGAAATTCAACAGCTCTCTCGAACTTGCAAGGCATGGCTGTGCAGCTGTCTCCAGCCATCTCCTTGCCCACTGTGTAATTTGTGGCGTTCTCTGATGTTCCCCGCTCTGCCTCTACAACCGGCACATAATGTACAGCAGTGGTGACTCCTGAGTATGGGCCTGGAGAACTCCGCCTACCGGGGGGTAGGGATTAATAATTTCAAAGGGGCAGAGCTAGGAGTGAAGCAGTGGACAGCAGTTGAGGGGCGTTTCAAACTGTAACAGGGTTGGGACAATTTCAGTATCCTTCCCTCACCGTCTAATTGGTCAGTCCCACGCTGATTGCCATAGCGCCCTTTTCGAGACTGCAGAACTCTATCCCTTAGCCACGGTTGGCACAGCTGGATGGTGCCCCTGGCAAGTGCCATCCTGGCCAAGGGGTAGATACGCCCCTGAGGGTCAGGGCCAGCAACAGAAATCTTGGGGCCCAGTACACTGATATCTCTGGGGCCCCCTCAACCCCCCCTTAACTTGGCAGAGGGATCTTTAAAAAAAAATGGAGCCTTTGACTCGGACCGTCAGTGAGGCCGGCAGGTGGTTTTCATACTGGGCTATCCAGCTCTTCGGTGACGGTGGCAGGGACATTCAGAAAAGGGCCAGCACAGCAACATGCATAATAATGGCAATACAGTATGGACCACAGGGACTGGACAAAGTGATGGGGTAAAAGGAGGGGGGAGGGTTTAGTTGGCCTGTTAATTGTTTTCCTGCTTAAATTGAGCAGTTGGTGGATACACTTTAAAAAGCAATATTGGCACTGTGGCCCCATTATTTCTGTTCTTAATACTTGGAGCCCTGAACAAGTGTCCCCTTTGTCCCCCCTGTCACCGGGCCTGTTCAGGCGTTACCTATGGAGAAGCTGCGACATGACATCCTAGGACACGATACTGCACCATGCATCACCATTATATTTCAGTGTGCCTTGTCAATATTTAAATCTTGTTCTGTGTGACGTGAGTTGTAAATGGTTGAAAATCTCTGTGCTACAGTATCGTCACCATGTAGTTATAACAACACCGCAAAACCACCAAAAGACGTGTTTTGGTAGAGGGACTGCTGGAGGGGCCCATTGGGGCCCCCAGTTTGCTACCCCACCCCAGTATACCTGTGCTGTAGCCAGTGGAAGGGGCACTATCTTCCCGGTGATCTCTTCGGGAAGATGGTGCCGCACATAGAAAGCAAAGACTCTGGCTGCACTCTCCTGCCCTCGCTCTAAGCAAGGTGATCGGGCCACAAAAGGACCCCTGTCGGACCCCTGCCGGACCCCGGCCTGTGGGCCACAAAAGGATGCATTGGGGGCGGCATGCGGCCCATGGGTTTGACACCCCTGCCCTAGAGTATCAAAATTTGTTTCACGCCACCCCTAGGCCAAAGTTTTTTTTATTGAGAAATTCAGAAAAAAATATAAAATTAAGTAAATTGTGTTTATAGCATGTCATCCTCAGGTTCAGTTATGTTGTGAGGGAATGGTTTTGCCAATTTAATAAAGTATAAATAATTTTAATTGGTCCTGGACCACCAAACTATGCTACTAGTGCAAGAACCCCAGTTTGGAAACTACTGCCATAAAATAAACCTTTTTTGTTTTTTTTAAACTACATGTAATACACCTTAGAGCTCAGTTCCTAAAAGGTTTTAAACCCTTGCATACAGTAAACTACACATATTTAAAAATCCTACACCGGGCACAAGTGCTCACGGGCCAATTTCATGGCAGTCTCGGATAGGAGGGCATTGTGGATTCACCAAGGGAATGCTGATGCTGACTCCAAGAAGAAAGGGAGTCTCTTCCCTATGAAGGTGAAGCCTTGTTTGGCGACGGCCTAGTTCATTTGATCTCGGCAGCTCCCGCAGGTAAGTCATCCTTCTTGCCCTATGTTCCCTCTCAACGGATGAAGACGCATCATTATCTGACGCAGTCATTTCGGCCCAATAGATATGCAAGAAGTTAAGATTCCCCTTTCTTTGCAGGTAGAGGAAGGAAAAGAGGGAAGAGGTCTGTAGCCTCTTCAAGATCGCAGGAGCAGAGATCGTCCTCTGCTTCTGCCAAATCCACTGCATGACGCTGGGGCTCTCTTGCAGGAGCCCGCACCAGTGGGGGGCACGTCTAAAACTCTTCAGTCAGTTCTGGATTCATTCGGACCTGGACTCGTGGGTTTTACAAATAGTGTCCCAAGGGTACAAACTGGGGTTTCAAGACGTTCCCCCTCACCGATTGTTCAAATCAGCCTTAGTCAGCAGGGAGAAGGTTTTTATTCAAGCCTCTTCGTGGTCCCGAAGCCGGACGGCTCAGTCAGACCAATCTTAAATCTGAAATCCCTTAATTTCTACCTAAAGAAATTCAATTTCAAGATGGAATCTCTCAGGGTAGTGATCTCCAGTCCGGGGGATAAAGGAGATTTCATGGTTTTGGTAGACATAAAGGATGCCTACTTATATGTTCCCATTTAGCCACTGCATCAAGCTACCTGAGGTTTGCAATTCAGGATTGTCATTACCAATTTCAGACGTTGCCGTTTGGTCTGTCCACGGCTCCGAGGATTTTCACCAGGGTGATGGCGGAAATGATGGTTCTCCTTCGCAAGCAAGGAGTCACAATTATCCCGTACTTGGATGATCTCCTGATTAAGGCGAGATCCAGGGACCAGTTAGTGCAAAACATCTACTCTCCCTGACAGTTCTTCAACAACATGGTTGGCTCCTAAATTTGCCAAAATCGCAGTTGGTCCCAATGACGCGGTTGTTGTTTTTGGGAGTGATACTGGACACAGAAGAGGTTTTCTTCTAGTGGAAAGGCTCTGGAGATCCAGAGTCTGGTCAAACAAATTCTGAAACCAGCAAGAGTGTTAATCCATCAATGCATTCAGTTGCTGGGGAAGATGGTTGCGGCCTACGAGCCCATTCAGTTTGGCAGGTTCCATGCCAGAGTGTTCCAGTGAGACCTGTTGGACAAGTGGTCCGGATCCCTCCTACACATGCACCGGAGGATAATCCTGTCTTCCAAGACCAGAATCTCACTCCATTGGTGGCTGCACAGTTCTCACCACCTAGAGGGGCGATGGTTCGGGATCCAGGACGGGATCCTAGGGACCACGGATGCAACCCTCCGAGGCTGGAGAGCAGTCACACAGGGGGAAAACATCCAAGGAAGATGGTCAAGTCTTCCTTGGATGTTTTCATCTCCACATAAATGTTCTGGAGTTAAGGGCCATTTAATAACTGCAGACACAGTACGCACTGGGACGGGTGCCCATCATCCTCTACGGACTAAGAGAAAAGGATTTACCGGTAGGTATTAAAATCCTATTTTCTCTAACGTCCTAGAGAATGCTGTGGACTCCGTAAGGACCATGGGGATAGATGGGCTCCGCAGGAGACATGGGCACTTTAAGAAAGACTTTAGTTCTGGGTGTGCACTGGCTCCTCCCTCTATGCCCCTCCTCCAGAACTCAGTTTGATACTGTACCCAGTGGAGACTGGGTGCTTTTCAGGAGCTCTCCTGAGCTTTCTGACAGAAAGTATTTTGTTAGGTTTTTAATTTTCAGGGAGCACTGCTGGCAACAGACTCCCTCATCGAGGAACTGAGGGGAGAGAAGCAGCCCTACTCTCTGAGTTGCAAGGTCCTGCTTCTTAGGCTACTGGACACCATTAGCTCCAGTGGGATTGGTACGCAGGATCTCACCCTCGCCGTCCGTCCCAGAGCCGCGCCGCCGCCCCCCTCGCAGAGCCGGAAGATAGAAGCCGGGTGAGTATGAGAAGAAAAGAAGACTTCAGAGGCGGCAGAAGACTTCATGATCTTCACTGAGGTAACGCATAGCACTGCAGCTGTGCGCCTTTGCTCCCATACACCTCACATACTCCGGTCACTGTAAGGGTGCAGGGCGCAGGGGGGGCGCCCTGGGCAGCAATATAAACCTCTTTCGCAAAAATATAACATATATACAGCTGGGCACTTTATATATGTATAAGCCCCCACCAATTTTACAGTTTAAGCGGGACAGAAGCCCGCCTCCGAGGGGGCGGGGCTTCTCCCTCAGCACTCACCAGCGCCATTTTTTCTCCACAGCACAGCTGAGAGGAAGCTCCCCGGACTCTACCCTGCTTATACCACGTTAGACAAGAGGGTTGAAAAGAGGGGTGGGGGGGGCACATAATTCGCAAATTACATACAGCAGCACTACTGGGCAAACATTAAGTTACTGTTTTATTCCTGGGTTATATAGCGCTGGGGGGTGTGCTGGCATACTCTCTCTCTGTCTCTCCAAAGGGCCTTGTGGGGAAACTGTCTTCAGAAAAAGCATTCCCTGTGTGTGTAGTGTGTCGGTACACGTGTGTCGACATGTCTGAGGAAGAAGGCTATATTAGAGAGGAGCGGGAGCAAATGAATGTGGTGTCTCCGCCGACAGCTGATTGGATGGATATGTGGAATGTTTTAAATGCTAGTGTAAACTCATTGCACAAAAGATTAGACAAGGCAGAAGCTTTGGGACAGTCAGGGTTTCAACCCATGCCTGATCCTATGTTGCAGGGACTGTCAGGGTCTCATAAGCGCCCACTATCCCAGATTGTTGACACAGATACCGACACGGATTCTGACTCCAGTGTCGATTACGATGATGCAAAGTTACAGCCAAAATTGGCAAAATCCATTCGATTTATGATTATGGCAATAAAAGATGTTTTGCACATCACAGAGGAACCCCCTGTCGCTGACAAGAGGGTACATATGTACAAGGGAAAGAAGCCTGAGGTAACCTTTCCCCCCTCACACGAGCTGAACGAGTTATGTGAAAAAGCTTGGGAGTCTCCAGATAAAAGACTGCAGATTTCCAAAAGGATTCTTATGGCGTATCCTTTCCCATCAACGGATAGGTTACGATGGGAATGCTCCCCTAGGGTGGACAAAGCATTAACACGCTTATCCAAGAAGGTAGCCCTCCCGTCCCAGGATACGGCTACCTTCAAAGAGTGTGCTGACCGCAAACAGGAGATTACCCTGAAGTCCATTTATACACATTCAGGTACCTTACTCAGACCGGCAATTGCGTCGGCCTGGGTGTGTAGTGCTGTAGCGGCATGGACAAATACCTTATCTGAGGGGATGGATAGCCTAGACAAGGATACTATTTTATTGACCCTGGGGCATATAAGAGATGCTGTCCTATATATGTGTGTATGCAAACTACAGGTGGTGCTGCAGGGCCCACACCCTTTTACTTGTCTTGTAGAGCAGCTCTGAAGCTGTTACAGTGCCCAGCTGCTGCAAGAAATCAGCTTGAATGCTTCAGGGGCTTGGGCATGGCCAACATGAGCCCCACACCGAAAGAGGGTGGGGGTGTTTAATGCAAACTTGGGGTTATACAAGCGCCGCAAAAGGCCGCCATGCCCTGCATGCCCCTTTTCTCTTTTCATATACAGATGAGGGTTCCAGCCAACTTTGGCCCACTGCTTGGATGACATCACCGTATGCAAATCCGTCTGCTGCAGACCTTCCCCCAGGAATGCTTGCAATAGTTGTTGCATATGGTTTAATGTCTGAGGGTGCTTCAGTATTAGGCAGCCTTCCGCCCTCCCATGTTCATCTGAAAAGATGTGGTCTCCCTGCAGTTGTTGTCCCCAGACGAGAGTTCCCTTGTGCTTCCTCAGTTAAATCTCCTTAACTTGACGGGGGTGTGCCCGAGCAGCCGCCCTCCCCAGCCCTATCCCAACACATACTTATCTTGCATATGAGATCTCTTGATCATGAAGATAGTTCTCACAGGTTGAGGTTCATCCTGGCCCCGCTCCCCGCTGGAGAGCGCTGATGGGGACAGCAGCGGGGCTTCAGCAGAAGGGTGAGTATGTGTGGCCAGAGACCTCCCTTCCCATGTGCAGGCCTGCAGAGTCTGCCACGCAGGATTGGGCATGTGGCACTCTCCCTCCCAGGGGCTCTTCCAGATGTAGCTCCTCAGCAGTATTTTTCCCGGGCTGCGCGGCGCTCTCCCCGACTGGCATCCGCCCTGGAACACTGCCTTCCTCAACGCAACATCAGCAGGGGGCCCTGGCCTCATCAACATCCCAGGTCTTTCTCATGTATGTATCATGTATGTGTGTGTGATATATGTATGAATCATATATGTTTGTGATATATATATATATATATGTATGTATCTATCTATCTATCGTATGTGTGTGTATATATATGTATCTATCATGTATGTATGTATGTATGTATCTATCTTGTATGTATGTGTTCTATCTATCTATCTATCTATCTATCTATCTATCTATCTATCGTGTGTGTGATATATGTATGTATCTATCATGTATGTGTTATATGTATGTATCACACCTTCCTCTATACATATACATACATACATACATACATACATACATACACACACCTATATCTGTACGTACACTGACATACACACACCAACATCTATAGATAAACACGCTGACCCCTAAACGTACACCAACGTACCCACACCTGCATCTATACCTACACATGCTGACACGTGGACGTACACCGGCTTACCCACATGTGAATCTATACATACATGTGCTGACACCTGGACATACACTGATGTACCCACACCTAACATCTATACATATACATGCTAACACCTGGACGTATACAGACGTACCCACATTTGCATCCATGCATATATAGATGTAGGTGTGTGTACGTCAGTGTACGTCCAGGTGTCAACGCGTATATGTATAGATGCAGGTGTGGGTACGTCTGTGTATGTCCAGGTGTCAGAATGTGTATGTATAGATGCAGGTGTGGGAACGTCAGTGTAGGTTCAGGTGTCAGCGCGTGTATGTATAGATGCAGGTGCTTGTATGTCCAGATGTCAGTGCATGTATGTATAGATGCAAGTGTGGGTACGTCGGTGTATGTCCATTTGTCAGCGCGTGTATATATAGATGCAGGTGCTTGTATGTTGGTGTATGTCCAGGTGTCAGCATGTGTATGTATAGATGCAGGTGTGGGAATGTTGGTGTATGTCCAGGTGTCAGGGCGTGTATGTATGGATATTAGGTGTGGGTACATCAGTGTATGTCCAGGTGTTAGCGCATGTATGTATAGATGTATATATACACACACATACGATAGATAGATAGATAGATAGATAGATAGATAGATACATATTATAAGGGCACGGCCAGGTGTTAGCGCATGTATGTATAGATGCAGGATAATAATCACACAGCGTGCCCCCCACCAACCACAAACCTCCCCCACCCCCCTGTATGACATAAACACCGCTAATTCCACTTACACACAATAATTTCAGTTTGCGACCAGGAGCCGGCAATGTATGTGCACCCAAATGAAGCCACTGTACATGCCCTGCAGGCTGCTATGTACTGCAACAGGTGCAACAAATGTAAATGCCCTATCTTTAAAATGGGGCATATTTTACTAAATTAAAAAAACCTGTAACTTTCTGTAAAACCTTAACCCCAAAAGGCACTACACTAACATCGGGGTGTAGAGTTGGATCTTGATCCAAGGCACCAACAGGCTAAAGCTTTGACTGTTCCTAGGATGCCTTGCACCGCCTCCTCTA
Organism: Pseudophryne corroboree; assembly: GCF_028390025.1. Lineage (NCBI taxonomy): Eukaryota > Metazoa > Chordata > Amphibia > Anura > Myobatrachidae > Pseudophryne > Pseudophryne corroboree. The sequence goes on from NW_026970442.1 coordinate 152,039, forward strand.
CAACCCTGCCCAGTGGCGTAACTAGACCTTTGTGGGCCCCATAGCAAAATTCTGAATGGGCCCACCAGCACTCAACAAGAATGAGTGGCGTTTGGGGTCAGAAAAGTAGAGGGGAAGGGGTCTGACAGAGTAGGGGGCAGGACATGAATGAATAGAAATAGAATACTGAGAAACTGAGGTGTCCATTATATAAAGAAATACAGTATGTGTGTCTGTGTGTATATCACACACACACACATATAAGGGAAATTCAAATGCCCTCAATTATTGCGCCCATTACACTCTGGTTTAGGTGCACAAAGCACCTAAACCTGAATAAAGTAATGGGCGCGATCATGAAAAGACACCGTTTGGTTGCCCAAATGGGTCTCTTTGCACACATTTCAGCTTGTTTCCCCTGGGGGTAGCGAGCTGAAATAAACATGTCGCACCCGTTGGCAGCAACATTAGAATAGCTGCTGACGGGCACGATTGAGGGAGGAAAGGGACATTTGAATCCAGCCCATAGATGCAATGTGAATATGTAATTTGTACCTTCCTATCTTAAAATGTATAAAGTAGTGTTTACACTAGAGGTCTTTCCGAACCCCCTAATCCTAACATTGTAATTTGCTTTAGGGCGCACCTCCAATTAGTCTAGTGTTTCGTATTTTCACATTAAATACTTTCTTGCATTGGTTGGTTAAAGATTAGATCGTATATTTTTCTAGATATAGCTGTGCATAGTCTACAAGGCTACATGCTTCTCCCCTAACTAGAGATGTGCAGCGGGCATTTTTCGTGTTTCATGTTTTGGTTTTGGTTTCGGATCCGCAGTTGTGTTTTGGATACGGACGCGTTTTGGCAAAACCACCCTTTCGGGTTTTGTATTCGGGTGATTTTTTTTTAAAACCTCAAACAGCTAAAATCATAGAATTTGGGGGTAATTTTGATCCTATAGTATTAAGCTCAATAACCATAATTTCTACTCCTTTCCAGTCTATTCTGAACACCTCACACCTCCCAATATTATTTTTAGTCCTAAAATTTGCACCAAGGTCCCTGGATGACTAAGCTAAGCGACCCAAGTGGGCAGCACAAACACCTGGCCCATCTAGGAGTGGCACTGCAGTGTCAGACAGGATGGCACTTAAAAAAATAGCCCCAAACAGCACATGATGCAAAGATAAATAAAAAAAGAGGCGCAAGATGAAATTGTAGTGTGTCTCTCCTGCTCAGTGTCAGTTCTCAGTAGTATCCTCATCAGTGCTCAGTATCACTGCTCATTGTCTTGTGCTGCAATGTGGTGCTCAGTATACTAGAGTACATTACTAATAGTCCAGTGCTGCATCTTGCTGCTCAGTGTCAGTTCTAGTATCCTCATCAGTGCTCAGTATCACTGCTCACTGTCTTGTGCTGCATTGTGGTGCTCAGTATACTACAGAACATTACTAATAGTCCAGTGCTGCATCTGGCTGCTCAGTGTCAGTTCTAGTAATCTCATCAGTGCTCCGTATCACTGCTCATTGTCTTGTGGTGCTCAGTATACTACAGTACATTACTAATACTCCAGTGTCTTGTGCCGCATATGGCTGCTGTAGGGTGCTGTGGTAGTGTCCTGTCACTGTGCATATGTCATCATTCCAGTCACAGTGATATCTGGTATCTATCTAGTGGTATCTAATTCCAGACATTACCACCGTCTAATTCCAGATATATTACTGGCATATAATTCCACACATTAAAAAATGGAGAACAAAAAGGTGGAGAGTAAAATAGGGAAAGATCAAGATCCACTTCCACCTAGTGCTGAAGCTGCTGCCACTAGTCAAGGCAGAGACAATTCAATGCCATCAACATTATGTAATGATTATACGATACATTATATATCATATCATTGTATGGTTGTAAAATACAACTTAAAAACTTTAATGAATAAATACATAAAGTAGCTTTTATGTAACCTTTTTAAACCTATTAGCATAGACCGAATCTCATCGTGTGTATAGGCCTTTAGTTCAACAACAGCATGGGACCAGTTAGTGTGTTTTGACTAGAGATGAGCGGGTTCGGTTTCTCTGAATCCGAACCCGCCAGAACTTCATGTTTTTTTTCACGGGTCCGAGCGACTCGGATCTTCCCGCCTTGCTCGGTTAACCCGAGCGCGCCCGAACGTCATCATGACGCTGTCGGATTCTCGCGAGGCTCGGATTCTATCGCGAGACTCGGATTCTATATAAGGAGCCGCGCGTCGCCGCCATTTTCACACGTGCATTGAGATTGATAGGGAGAGGACGTGGCTGGCGTCCTCTCCGTTTAGAATTAGAATAGATTAGAGAGACACTTGATTTACTAATTTTGGGGAGCATTAGGAGTACTCAGTAGTGTACAGTGCAGAGTTTTGCTGATAGTGACCAGTGACCACCACTTTTATTTATAATCCGTTCTCTGCCTGAAAAAAGCGATACACAGCACACAGTGACTCAGTCACATACCATATCTGTGTGCACTGCTCAGGCTCAGGCCAGTGTGCTGCATCATCTATTATCTATATATAATATTATATATATCTGTCTGACTGCTCAGCTCACACAGCTTATAATTGTGGGGGAGACTGGGGAGCACTACTGCAGTGCCAGTTATAGGTTATAGCAGGAGCCAGGAGTACATAATATAATCCGTTCTCTGCCTGAAAAAAGCGATACACAGCACACAGTGACTCAGTCACATACCATATCTGTGTGCACTGCTCAGGCTCAGGCCAGTGTGCTGCATCATCTATTATCTATATATAATATTATATATATCTGTCTGACTGCTCAGCTCACACAGCTTATAATTGTGGGGGAGACTGGGGAGCACTACTGCAGTGCCAGTTATAGGTTATAGCAGGAGCCAGGAGTACATAATATATTATATAGTGAGTGACCACCAGACACACAGTGCAGTTTATTTAATATATCCGTTCTCTGCCTGAAAAAAGCGATACACACAGTGACTCAGTCAGTCACATACCATATCTGTGTGCACTGCTCAGGCTCAGGCCAGTGTGCTGCATCATCTATATATATTATATATCTGTCTGACTGCTCAGCTCACACAGCTTATAATTGTGGGGGAGACTGGGGAGCACTACTGCAGTGCCAGTTATAGGTTATAGCAGGAGCCAGGAGTACATAATATTATATTAAAATTAAACAGTGCACACTTTTGCTGCAGGAGTGCCACTGCCAGTGTGACTAGTGACCAGTGACCTGACCACCAGTATATAATATTAGTAGTATACTATCTCTTTATCAACCAGTCTATATTAGCAGCAGACACAGTACAGTGCGGTAGTTCACGGCTGTGGCTACCTCTGTGTCGGCACTCGGCAGCCCGTCCATAATTGTATATACCACCTAACCGTGGTTTTTTTTTCTTTCTTTATACATACATACTAGTTACGAGTATACTATCTCTTTATCAACCAGTCTATATATTAGCAGCAGACACAGTACAGTGCGGTAGTTCACGGCTGTGGCTACCTCTGTGTCGGCACTCGGCAGCCCGTCCATAATTGTATATACCACCTAACCGTGGTTTTTTTTTCTTTCTTTATACATACATACTAGTTACGAGTATACTATCTCTTTATCAACCAGTCTATATATTAGCAGCAGACACAGTACAGTGCGGTAGTTCACGGCTGTGGCTACCTCTGTGTCGGCACTCGGCAGCCCGTCCATAATTGTATATACCACCTAACCGTGGTTTTTTTTTCTTTCTTTATACATACATACTAGTTACGAGTATACTATCTCTTTATCAACCAGTCTATATATTAGCAGCAGACACAGTACAGTGCGGTAGTTCACGGCTGTGGCTACCTCTGTGTCGGCACTCGGCAGCCCGTCCATAATTGTATACTAGTATCCAATCCATCCATCTCCATTGTTTACCTGAGGTGCCTTTTAGTTGTGCCTATTAAAATATGGAGAACAAAAATGTTGAGGTTCCAAAATTAGGGAAAGATCAAGATCCACTTCCACCTCGTGCTGAAGCTGCTGCCACTAGTCATGGCCGAGACGATGAAATGCCAGCAATGTCGTCTGCCAAGGCCGATGCCCAATGGCATAGTACAGAGCATGTCAAAACCAAAACACCAAATATCAGTAAAAAAAGGACTCCAAAACCTAAAATAAAATTGTCGGAGGAGAAGCGTAAACTTGCCAATATGCCATTTACCACACGGAGTGGCAAGGAACGGCTGAGGCCCTGGCCTATGTTCATGGCTAGTGGTTCAGCTTCACATGAGGATGGAGGCACTCAGCCTCTCGCTAGAAAACTGAAAAGACTCAAGCTGGCAAAAGCACCGCAAAGAACTGTGCGTTCTTTGAAATCCCAAATCCACAAGGAGAGTCCAATTGTGTCGGTTGCGATGCCTGACCTTCCCAACACTGGACGTGAAGAGCATGCGCCTTCCACCATTTGCACGCCCCCTGCAAGTGCTGGAAGGAGCACCCGCAGTCCAGTTCCTGATAGTCAGATTGAAGATGTCAGTGTTGAAGTACACCAGGATGAGGAGGATATGGGTGTTGCTGGCGCTGGGGAGGAAATTGACCAGGAGGATTCTGATGGTGAGGTGGTTTGTTTAAGTCAGGCACCCGGGGAGACACCTGTTGTCCGTGGGAGGAATATGGCCGTTGACATGCCAGGTGAAAATACCAAAAAAATCAGCTCTTCGGTGTGGAGGTATTTCACCAGAAATGCGGACAACAGGTGTCAAGCCGTGTGTTCCCTTTGTCAAGCTGTAATAAGTAGGGGTAAGGACGTTAACCACCTCGGAACATCCTCCCTTATACGTCACCTGCAGCGCATTCATAATAAGTCAGTGACAAGTTCAAAAACTTTGGGTGACAGCGGAAGCAGTCCACTGACCAGTAAATCCCTTCCTCTTGTAACCAAGCTCACGCAAACCACCCCACCAACTCCCTCAGTGTCAATTTCCTCCTTCCCCAGGAATGCCAATAGTCCTGCAGGCCATGTCACTGGCAATTCTGACGAGTCCTCTCCTGCCTGGGATTCCTCCGATGCATCCTTGCGTGTAACGCCTACTGCTGCTGGTGCTGCTGTTGTTGCCGCTGGGAGTCGATGGTCATCCCAGAGGGGAAGTCGTAAGCCCACTTGTACTACTTCCAGTAAGCAATTGACTGTTCAACAGTCCTTTGCGAGGAAGATGAAATATCACAGCAGTCATCCTACTGCAAAGCGGATAACTGAGTCCTTGACAACTATGTTGGTGTTAGACGTGCGTCCGGTATCCGCCGTTAGTTCACAGGGAACTAGACAATTTATTGAGGCAGTGTGCCCCCGTTACCAAATACCATCTAGGTTCCACTTCTCTAGGCAGGCGATACCGAGAATGTACACGGACGTCAGAAAAAGACTCACCAGTGTCCTAAAAAATGCAGTTGTACCCAATGTCCACTTAACCACGGACATGTGGACAAGTGGAGCAGGGCAGGGTCAGGACTATATGACTGTGACAGCCCACTGGGTAGATGTATGGACTCCCGCCGCAAGAACAGCAGCGGCGGCACCAGTAGCAGCATCTCGCAAACGCCAACTCTTTCCTAGGCAGGCTACGCTTTGTATCACCGCTTTCCAGAATACGCACACAGCTGAAAACCTCTTACGGCAACTGAGGAAGATCATCGCGGAATGGCTTACCCCAATTGGACTCTCCTGTGGATTTGTGGCATCGGACAACGCCAGCAATATTGTGTGTGCATTAAATATGGGCAAATTCCAGCACGTCCCATGTTTTGCACATACCTTGAATTTGGTGGTGCAGAATTTTTTAAAAAACGACAGGGGCGTGCAAGAGATGCTGTCGGTGGCCAGAAAAATTGCGGGACACTTTCGGCGTACAGGCACCACGTACAGAAGACTGGAGCACCACCAAAAACTACTGAACCTGCCCTGCCATCATCTGAAGCAAGAAGTGGTAACGAGGTGGAATTCAACCCTCTATATGCTTCAGAGGTTGGAGGAGCAGCAAAAGGCCATTCAAGCCTATACAATTGAGCACGATATAGTAGGTGGAATGCACCTGTCTCAAGTGCAGTGGAGAATGATTTCAACGTTGTGCAAGGTTCTGATGCCCTTTGAACTTGCCACACGTGAAGTCAGTTCAGACACTGCCAGCCTGAGTCAGGTCATTCCCCTCATCAGGCTTTTGCAGAAGAAGCTGGAGGCATTGAAGGAGGAGCTAAAAGGGAGCGATTCCGCTAGGCATGTGGGACTTGTGGATGCAGCCCTTAATTCGCTTAACAAGGATTCACGGGTGGTCAATCTGTTGAAATCAGAGCACTACATTTTGGCCACCGTGCTCGATCCTAGATTTAAAGCCTACCTTGGATCTCTCTTTCCGGCAGACACAGGTCTGCTGGGGTTGAAAGACCTGCTGGTGACAAAATTGTCAAGTCAAGCGGAACGCGACCTGTCAACATCTCCTCCTTCACATTCTCCCGCAACTGGGGGTGCGAGGAAAAGGCTCAGAATTCCGAGCCCACCCGCTGGCGGTGATGCAGGGCAGTCTGGAGCGACTGCTGATGCTGACATCTGGTCCGGACTGAAGGACCTGACAACGATTACGGACATGTCGTCTACTGTCACTGCATATGATTCTCTCAACATTGATAGAATGGTGGAGGATTATATGAGTGACCGCATCCAAGTAGGCACGTCACACAGTCCGTACTTATACTGGCAGGAAAAAGAGGCAATTTGGAGGCCCTTGCACAAACTGGCTTTATTCTACCTAAGTTGCCCTCCCACAAGTGTGTACTCCGAAAGAGTGTTTAGTGCCGCCGCTCACCTTGTCAGCAATCGGCGTACGAGGTTACATCCAGAAAATGTGGAGAAGACGATGTTCATTAAAATGAATTATAATCAATTCCTCCGCGGAGACATTGACCAGCAGCAATTGCCTCCACAAAGTACACAGGGAGCTGAGATGGTGGATTCCAGTGGGGACGAATTGATAATCTGTGAGGAGGGGGATGTACACGGTGATATATCGGAGGGTGAAGATGAGGTGGACATCTTGCCTCTGTAGAGCCAGTTTGTGCAAGGAGAGATTAATTGCTTCTTTTTTGGGGGGGGTCCAAACCAACCCGTCATATCAGTCACAGTCGTGTGGCAGACCCTGTCACTGAAATGATGGGTTGGTTAAAGTGTGCATGTCCTGTTTTGTTTATACAACATAAGGGTGGGTGGGAGGGCCCAAGGACAATTCCATCTTGCACCTCTTTTTTCTTTTCTTTTTCTTTGCATCATGTGCTGATTGGGGAGAGTTTTTTGGAAGGGACATCCTGCGTGACACTGCAGTGCCACTCCTAGATGGGCCCGGTGTTTGTGTCGGCCACTAGGGTCGCTAATCTTACTCACACAGTCAGCTACCTCATTGCGCCTCTTTTTTTCTTTGCGTCATGTGCTGTTTGGGGAGGGTTTTTTGGAAGGGACATCCTGCGTGACACTGCAGTGCCACTCCTAGATGGGCCCGGTGTTTGTGTCGGCCACTAGGGTCGCTAATCTTACTCACACAGCTACCTCATTGCGCCTCTTTTTTTCTTTGCGTCATGTGCTGTTTGGGGAGGGTTGTTTGGAAGGGACATCCTGCGTGACACTGCAGTGCCACTCCTAGATGGGCCCGGTGTTTGTGTCGGCCACTAGGGTCGCTAATCTTACTCACACAGCTACCTCATTGCGCCTCTTTTTTTCTTTGTGTCATGTGCTGTTTGGGGAGGGTTTTTTGGAAGGGCCATCCTGCGTGACACTGCAGTGCCACTCCTAGATGGGCCCGGTGTTTGTGTCGGCCACTAGGGTCGCTAATCTTACTCACACAGCTACCTCATTGCGCCTCTTTTTTTCTTTGCGTCATGTGCTGTTTGGGGAGGGTTTTTTGGAAGGGACATCCTGCGTGACACTGCAGTGCCACTCCTAGATGGGCCCGGTGTTTGTGTCGGCCACTAGGGTCGCTTATCTTACTCACACAGCGACCTCGGTGCAAATTTTAGGACTAAAAATAATATTGTGAGGTGTGAGGTATTCAGAATAGACTGAAAATGAGTGTAAATTATGGTTTTTGAGGTTAATAATACTTTGGGATCAAAATGACCCCCAAATTCTATGATTTAAGCTGTTTTTTAGTGTTTTTGGAAAAAAACACCCGAATCCAAAACACACCCGAATCCGACAAAAAAAATTCGGTGAGGTTTTGCCAAAACGCGTTCGAACCCAAAACTCGGCCGCGGAACCGAACCCAAAACCAAAACACAAAACCCGAAAAATTTCAGGCGCTCATCTCTAGTTTTAACCACTGCACAGCACCTGGTGTTATATAGTAAGCACCACTATGGCATAGTATACAGCATTATGGGCCTGATATGAGTGTGACCAGCGGTGATGTGGAATGCAGTAGGAGGTGCTGTTTAGCAAGCACCACTTCTATATTCACCATGCAGTATATTGTGTGAATATAGAAGTGTTGGCTGTGTTATGTATTAGAGTAATTATTGCAGCTCCCAGCTAAAATTGCAACAATGTAATTTAGTGACAAGCTGCAGAGATTAACCCTTTCTGTGGCTGCTGCACAACCTCTATTCATATCGCTGAATTCAATTAGGGAGATGTTCTCACCCCGCGAGCAAGCGCAGGTATATGCCACACTTAAATGTATGGGTATGGTCTCCATAAAATGAGCGTAGCCTTGCAGGCAAAGACTACCTTACACCCTAGTTCTTGACCCTGCACCAACAGACCTCGGCCACCACAGGGAAAAAAGTACAGTAATTTCCACCATGTTAAGCCCCACACATTAATGCCCTTTGGGACATATTATGTCACACACCACAATATCTGTGATACACTATGCCCTACAGTAAAGCTTCTAATTACTTTTACAAAAACTGCTCAACGCCAAGAGTTTCACGTGCTGGGTGTCATGCTCATTGCCAGGGGTTTCACTCTCTGGGTGTCATGCTCATTGCCAGGGGGAACGCAGTAGGAGGTGTTATATAGTAAGCACCACTATGGCATAGTATATAGCATTATATATATTGTGAGCACTGGTGATGTTGAGTGCAGTAGAGCTGCTGCTGGGTAATTACAATTTACTACAACCACCAATATATTCTGCTGCACTATATATATGCAAAGCTAATTCTGCTGGGTAATTACAATTGACTACAACCACCAATATATTCTGCTGCACTATATCTATATTTGCAAAGCTAATTCTGCTGGGTAATTACAATTGACTACAACCACCAATATATTCTGCTGCACTATATCTATATATGCAAAGCTAATTCTGCTGAGTAATTACAATTGACTACAACCACCAATATATTCTGCTGCACTATATCTATATATGCAAAGCTAATTCTGCTGGGTAATGTAAATTGAAACATTATTGCATAGTATGTGATTTTTAAGTACTTTTTTAAAGTTTTGAATGATAAAGACCCAGTTTAATCTTTGTGGAATGCCTGGTTGTTGTTTTTAAGGTAATTTATTGCCTGGCATTTGAGGGGGTGGGGTGTGGTTACAGATTTCAATTATTGGTTTCACTTGTAATAGTCTTCTACTTAAGTCCAATGGTGTAGGCTGTGCAAAGCCGTTTGGCTGTGCATTTATTGATCTAAGCATGCATTTTTATCAAAGCGTGATAAAATTGACACATAACAGCAGTGTTCAATCAGCATTAATTTATCTTCAGCTGATATCGATTGTGAATTGACGTTTCTTCTCTTCTTGTCACCTCCAGGTAATTACAATTGACTACAACCACCAATATATTCTGCTGCACTATATCTATATATGCAAAGCTAATTCTGCTGGGTAATGCAAATTGAAACATTATTGCATAGTATGTGATTTTGAAGTACTTTTTTAAAGTTTTGAATGATATAGACCCAGTTTAATCTTTGTGGAATGCCTGGTTGTTGTTTTTAAGGTAATTTATTGCCTGGCATTTGAGGGGGTGGGGTGTGGTTACAGATTTCAATTATTGGTTTCACTTGTAATAGTCTTCTACTTAAGTCCAATGGTGTAGGCTGTGCAAAGCCATTTGGCTGTGTATTTATTGATCTAAGCGTGCATTTTTATCAAAGCGTGATAAAATTGACACATAACAGCAGTGTTCAATCAGCGTTCAATCGAAGTGAAAAAGAAGGAAAACAGAAGCACACCAATCTAACAAAACAAAGAAAACTGAAGAACTAATAACAAATGTGAGTCACTTACTCCTCAGATCACTCACCTCCTGATTGTTGCATCTGATTACATAGCACAGAACTACCTTACTTGGACATTTCATAAACCATCCATTTCACCTACAAATGCCTGTATCTGTATTATTGTAATTTTGTTTTTTAAGCACAGCTGCACCAATGCAATTTTACCTGCAAACACTTAAAACATCTAACATAATTACCATTGCTTCTTAAACCTCTCACAATCCTTTCATTTCTTACACTCCAAATACATTTCTGCACCCACTTTATCTACGCTTTTGACTCATTTCATACTAAATCTACACCCCTTGAGCCTACACTGCTTTTCTCACCTGCATTTCTGCAATTCTTCTGCTCGGATTGCCTTACAGTCTCCTCTCCTACTTCCACTACTTCAACCTATTTACCTACTTAACACTATGTCAAGGTTTTCTTATACTCCCCACATCACTCAGTGTCTACCTAATAATGTATCTTTATCCTTCCCCACTAGTCTCCTCCACCTCCTCCTCTCTCCCCTCCTCTGTCTCCCCTCCATCCCTCTGTTTCCTTCCCCCACCTTTCCTGTTACCCCACTTTCATTCACCTCTGCCCCATGGTCCTGCTACCCCACAACTCAGCCCTGCTCCCTCTCTCCCTTCCCTGTCACCTCCCCACACCCCCATCCACATCACACTGACCTCCCTCCCTGCCCACCTCCTGCAGTTTCCCCTCCTAGCTCAGGCACCCGTACCATCACTACTCTCTCATCATCCCTGCCCTCAAAGTTAATCCCACCTCATCGCTACAGCAACCCTGAAAATCTAATTCACATCTCTCCCACAAACTCATACCCCCTATCCTGTGCCCTCTGGAATGCCAGATCTGTTTGTAACAAACTGGTCCCCACTCATGACCTTTTCATTTCCAACTCCCTACACCTACTAGCCATTACTGAAACTTGGATTACGCCCTCTGACACTACTTCTGCTGCTGCTCTCTCTGCTGGGGGCCTTACATTCACACACACACCCCGACCTGGGGGTCGCCATGGGGGTGGTGTTGGGGTCCTTTTACCTTCTAGTTACTCCTACCAACTCATACCACCAGAACCATCCCTTATATTCTCTACATTTGAGGACCACGCCATATGCCTCTTCCAACCAGTCCATCTTAGAGTAGCTGTCATTTACCGCCCCCCTGGTACTGCTTCCAAATTCATCGACAACTTTGCTTCCTGGCTTCCTCACTTCTGACATTCCCACCATTATCCTAGGCGATTTCAACATCCCTATTGACATCCCCACACAATCCCCTGCCTCTAAACTCCTTAACCTCACCTCTTCACTTGGTCTCTCCCAGTGGACCTCCTCACCCTCCCATGTGAATGGGAGCTCACTGGATCTGGTCTTCACTCACCGCTGTGATATTTCTGATTTTTCCAACTCCCCATTTCCCCTCTCTGACCACCACCTGCTCTCCTTCAACCTATCTCTCTCGACTTCCCCATCTCTACCTCCTAAGGCTACCATCACTAAGCGTAACATTGAAGCTATTGACACCACATTCCTTTCCTCCCTGTTTGACTCACTTCTCTCTCCTATTCTCTCTCTCTCATGCCCTGAGCAAGCCACTTCCACATACAATGCTTCCCTTACTTCTGCTCTTGACTCTGTTGCTCCACCAACCACTATTCACCCTTGCAAATTAACACCTCAACCCTGGCACACCAAATGCACCAGATATCTGCAAAAATGCTCATGTACTGCTGAGTGACACTGGAGGAAATCACGCTCTAAGGCAGACTTCCTCCATTTCAAACTTATGCTCTCATCCTTCAGTGCTGCCCTTTCTCTTGCTAAACAGTCATACTTCAAGAACCTCATCTCCTCCCAGTCTTCCAACCCCCGGCGCCTCTTTGCCACTCTCAACTCACTCCTCTGCCCACCTCCACCTCGTCTCCCTTCCTCACTCTCTGCTCTTGACTTTGCCACTTACTTCACATCCAAAATTGACTCCATACGTCAGGACATCACATCACACCAGACTATCAGTAACCAGCCTTCTCCCATCCCTTACCAACCCTCCCCATCCCTCGTACCAACTCTGTCATCTTTCTCCCATGCATCTGGAGAGGAAGTCATGGCCCTCATTCGTTCCTGTCCCCTCACCACCTCCCCACTTGACCCTATCCCCTCCCGCCTCCTTTGCCACCTCTCTTCTTCTGCTTGTTCCCATCTTTCCCACCTTCTCAATCTCTCCCTCTCATCAGGCACTGTCCCCTCTGCCTTCAAGCACGCTCTCATCTCTCCTATTCTTAAAAAACCTACCCTTGATCCAAACACTCTCTCCAACTACCGACCCATCTCTCTCCTCCCTTTTGCCTCCAAACTCCTTGAGCGTATTGTCTACAACCGCCTTACTTCCTTTCTTTCCTCACACTCACTGCTTGACCCATTCCAGTCTGGCTTCCGTCCTCTCCACTCCACTGAAACTGCCCTTACAAAAGTATGCAATGACCTCCATGCTGCTAAATCTAAGAGACACTACTCTCTACTTATTCTACTTGATCTCTCTGCTGCTTTTGACACTGTGGACCATCCTCTCCTACTGCAAATCCTTCACTCCATTGGTCTGCGTAACACTGCCCTCTCTTGGTTGTCGTCCTACCTTTCTGACCGTTCATTCTCTGTCTCCTCTCATGACTCCACCTCCCCCTCACTTCCACTAACTGTAGGGGTACCCCAAGGTTCTGTCCTTGGTCCTCTTCTCTTCTCTCTCTATACGTCCTCACTAGGTAAGCTCATTAGTTCTTTTGGTTTCCAATATCATCTCTATGCTGATGACACTCAAATCTATCTTTCCTCTCCAGACCTCTCCCCTACTCTCCTCACTCGTATCTCCAACTGTCTCTCTGCTATCTCTTCCTGGATGTCCCAGCGCTTTCTTAAACTTAACATGTCTAAGACCGAGCTGATCATCTTCCCTCCCTCCCGCATAATCTCACCTCCTACAATCGCACTACTATCTCCTCTACCCCCAAGCGCGCTGTCTTGGAGTAATCCTTGACTCCTCCCTCTCCTTCAAACCACACATTCAGCACCTCTCACAAACCTGCCGTTTTCATCTAAAAAATATTTCCAGGATCAGACCCTTTCTGACCCAGGATGCTACTAAGACTCTTATCCACTCACTGGTCATCTCCAGACTGGACTGCTGTAATCTCTTCCTGACTGGCATTCCTGACAAATACCTCTCTCCACTCCAATCTATCCTCAATGCTGCTGCCCGGCTCATTTTCCTCACCAAACGCACTACGTCCACCTCTCCTCTCTTACTAGTCCTTCACTGGCTCCCCTTCCCTTTCAGAATCCATTTCAAGCTTCTCACACTTGCTTACAAAGCCCTCACCCACTCCTCTCCCATCTACATCTCTGATCTTATCTCGCTTTACACTCCCACCCGTCCTCTTCGCTCTGCTAATGCACACCGACTCTCCTGCCTACGGATTACTTCCTCCCACTCCTACCTCCAAGATTTTTCACGTGCTGCACCACTTCTCTGGAATTCCCTACCTCTCCCCCTCAGACTCTCCACCTCTCTACAAAGCTTCAAACGGGCTCTCAAGACCCACTTCTTCACCAAACCCAGCCAAATCTCATCCTAAACCTCTGTTCCATGCTCTCTATGTACCCCATCTGTCTCACCCCTGTCTGTCTACCCCTCCCTTTTAGAATGTAAGCTCTCACGAGCAGGGCCCTCTTCCCTCATGTGCTTACTCTTTTCTTACTTTAATAATCTTCAGCTGCACCAAATCCAGCAGTCTTCTGCCACCTGATACTTATTCCAGTGTCATCTGCTGATGTAGCTATGTTTATTTACCCTGTACTTGTCCTATATTGTCGTCAACTGTAAGTTGCTGTTTTCCTGTTTGATTATTTGTTTATGTACTCTGTAATTGGGCACTGCGGAACCCTTGTGGCGCCATATAAATAAAGGATAATAATAATAATAAATAATATAATATATAGCAGTACGGTACAGTAGGCCACTGCTCTACCTACCTCTGTGTCGTCAAGTATACTATCCATCCATACCTGTGGTGCATTTTAGAAAAAAACATGTCTCGGCAGAGCAATCTATAAATCCATCATTTTTCAGACAGCAACAGTGGGTATTGTAATAGTCACCCAATCCATCACTTTTATAGGGTTACATGCACCCACATGCTACAGCCTGTCTCAATAATTTTACTGTCACGCTGTGTGTGTTTGTGTTTTTATTTGGGTATTTTTTGTTGTTGTAGAACTACAGGTACCAGCAAGCCCGTTATTTCCCCGCCTGCTGGTACTTGAGGTTCTCCAAGTACCAGCAAGCGGGGGAGGCTTGCTGGGCCTTGTAGTTCCACAACGAAAAAACAATATTCTTTTTTTACACACATGGCTATCAGCCCGGCACCCACCACCCAGGGGTGCTGGGGACAGCCTCGGGCTTCACCCCTGGCCCTTGGGTGCCTCGAGGGGAGGAACCTCTTGATTTAAGGGGTCCCCACTCCTCCAGGGAACCCCGGCCAGGGGTGACTAGTTGGAGGGGTAATGCCAGGGCCGCAGGGACCTACATAAAAGTATCCCCCGGCTGTGGCATTATCTCTCTGGCTAGTGGAGCCCGGTGCTGGTTTTAAAAATATGGGGGACCCCTACATCTATTGTCCCACGTATTTTTGGAACCTGGACCGGTCTAAGAGCCCGGTGCTAGTTGTCTAAATACGGGGAACCCCTGTCCAATTTTTCCCCCAGTATTTAAATAACCAGGACCGGCTCAAAGAGCCCGAGGCTGGTTATACTAAGGAGGGGGGACCTCACGCATTTTTTTTTAACCCATTCAGACCCTTCTCCTTTAAGTTAATGGAAGCCCTGGACAACAAAATTGCATTCATGTCCTCCTCCCTCACCCTTCCCAGTCCCAAACACTCATTTTTTTTTCTTTAAAAATTTATAATATATAACGAGAACAATGAGCAAGCAGGCAGCGGGCATTGGCGGCATCGGACTGAGATAGAAATTAGTGGTGGAGGGCTGGGTCAGTTGATTGTGGGCGAGTTTGTAAGCCATTGGCGGTGGCAGCGGGTATCGGCTCAGAGGCAGTAGCGGGCATTGGCTAAGGGTCATCGGCAGGATTCGGCGGACATTATGGCTGTAGTGCCTCACTAGCCACTGACCTCACCGCACGCCACTGTGGGACAGATGTAACATGCAGAGAGAGGTAGATTTGGGAGGGGGAATGTCCTAGCATAACTGTTAATTGCAGTGTAATACTGTAATTCAGCTGTGCAGCATTTGTGGCTAAATGTCAAAGAAGCCAGTATTTACCCTGCATGCAAAACAATAAATGTATTTGAACATTACCTCCCAACTATCCCAATTTTTGCAGGACAGTCACTTTTTTGGGGAATGTCCAGCTAACCCAAACAACCCCCCCCCCCCCCTTCCCATGGGGAATGGGGGGGGGGGGTGGAAGGCTCCCTGTAGCTTGTTGCTCTGCAAATATGCACATTGTGGGTAATTCAGACCTGATCGCTAGGGTGTGTTTTTTGCATCCCTGTAATCAGGTAGTTGCCGCCTACAGCGGAAGGGAAAATTTGCTGTGCAGGTGTGTGATCACATGTGCACAAGAGCTGCACAGCTCAGCACTTACTCAGCCATTGAGGTGACGTCACAAATCCTCCCACAAAACGCCGGGTCCCTCCAGTGTTTTTCCGGACACTCCCTAGAAACATTCAGTTGCCACCCACACAAACACCCTCTTCTTGTCAATCTTCTTGTGATCTCCGGACCGTCGCACTTACGCATTGTGGCGCATACGCATGTGCAGTGCAGACCAGATTGCCCGCTGGGTGAAAATAAATTGAAGCGATCTGGTCTGAATAAGCCTCAATGTCTATTCACGGGAGACAGAGGGGCTGGGGCATGGCCAGCAGCTCACAGAGCACCTATAATGACAAAAATGGGAGACATGGCTCATGATCGCGATATACCTGCGAAGGTACGCCCTCTACTGATTGACAGGCAGAGGCATTCGCATTTTCTGCGGGGCACCCGGAGAAAATGTAGGCACACGCACAGGATGGACCCTGCGTATATGCCCCCATCCTCTTCATAGTTTTTGCGGTTGGAACGCGTATTACGATCCAAACTGAATTAGGCCCTATGTCTTATATACACGAGCAGTGTGAAAACATCAATCGATGGGGGTAATTCCAAGATGATCGCAGCAGGAATTTTGTTAGCAGTTGGGCAAAACCATGTGTACTGCAGGGGAGGCAGATATAACGTGCAGAAAGAGTTAGATTTGGGTGAGTTATTTTGTTTCTGTGCAGGGTAAATACTGACTGCTTTATTTTTACACTGCAAATTAGATTGCAGATTGAACACACCACACCCAAATCTAACTCTCTCTGCACATGTTAAATCTGCCTTCCCTGCAGTGCACATAGGTGGTCATTCCGAGTTGTTCGCTCTGTAATTTTCTTCGCATCGCAGCGATTTTCCGCTTAATGCGCATGCGCAATGTTCACACTGCGACTGCGCCAAGTAAATTTGCTATGCAGTTAGGAATATTACTCACGGTTTTTTCATCGTTCTGGTGATCGTAATGTGATTGACAGGAAGTGGGTGTTTCTGGGCGGAAACAGGCCGCTTTATGGGCGTGTGGGAAAAAATGCTACCGTTTCTGGGAAAAACGCGGGAGTGGCTGGAGAAACGGAGGAGTGTCTGGGCGAATGCTGGGTGTGTTTGTGACGTCAAACCAGGAACGACAAGCACTGAACTGATCGCACTGGCAGAGTAAGTCTCGAGCTACTCAGAAACTGCACAGAGATGTCTTATCGCAATATTGCAAATCTTTCGTTCGCAATTTTAAGATGCTAAGATTCACTCCCAGTAGGCGGCAGCTTAGCGTGTGCAATGCTGCTAAAAGCAGCTTGCGAGCGAACAACTCGGAATGAGGGCCATGGGGGGTAATTCTGAGTTGATCGCAGCAGGATTTTTGTTAGCAGTTGGGCAAAACCATGTGCACTGCATTTACGAACAGATGATTTTTTTATATACATTTTAAAATGTTAGTAAATGTGTGTGTGTTTTTCAACCTGTAAGCCCAACATCGATTAAGATCGATCTTAAATAGACCCCTGGGTTTTAAGGATAACCATGGTTGAGTCCAATGGTTAATTCACATTGACCGAAGTTCTAATTAAGTCACCTGTGCTCAAGCATGATATCCTTAAAATCTGGATTGCAATGACAGCATTTTGGAACTATGCCTAAGGGTTTAATTTTTACATTTATCCACTGACAATAAATCTACCTACAATATCCCTGTAACTGTTATGATTACAGTATTTCACTAAATAATTTAATTTGCTGAACCTTCTGTAAAAAGAAATATTAAGCTGCTGTAATTCCCAGATGCAGCAAATTTGTTAGCTAGTGGGCAAAACCATGTGCACTGCAGGGATGGGGGGGGGGGGGGCAGATATAACATTTGCAGAGAGATTTAGGTGGGTTATATTGTTTGTGTGCAGGGTAAATACTGGCTGTTTTGTTTTTACACTGCAATTTAGATTTCAGTTTGAACACACCGCACCAAAATCTAACTCTCTCTGCACATATTATACACCCCCCCCCACCCCTGCAGTGTACATGGTTTTAGCTAATAAATTTGCTGCTGTGATCAGATCTGAGTTAAGCCCTATGTATTTGGCACTGGCAAAGGGTTAGAGGCCTTGCTGTAGAGCTCACACCTTTCTTATCATGCATTGTAATATTTCCTATGTCCTGATGTTGTGCTCTCTGCTCCATCCAAGTAAACAGCAATGTAGCATGGCTATCAAAGAGCGTGAAGTTTGCAGATTTCCTGGGATTAATGCTAAAGAATGCTATTCCAGAGGCTGCTGCTTTAATTCAAGTGTCACTGGGGTTAAATGGTGTTTTTACCTTAAAAACACAGGTAGAGTATATAGTACAGTGGTAAAGTGGGAGCATGTAGTGCTATTGATTACAGATTTGATGGAGCTTAAACATGGATAAGGTCCATGGCTCTAAGAGTTTATCTTGTGTATCCTTTATTCTTAGTCATGGTCAGATAAGATTAGAAAATACCATTTAAGTGGAAATTTCCTGTTAGCTGTTTTTCAGTTTGCTCAACTGTCTGATTAACTGGTCCTAAAAAAGGACCAAAGGAGCTAAATTGCCCTGTGATCTAGCTAAATTGCCCCAGTAAAAAAAAAAAAAAAAACTAAGCTGCTGTAATTCCTGGATGTTTCCTTACTGCATCAACAGGAAGTGACAAGAAACAATGTAATGTGGAACCGTACAGCAGAAGGGATTGCGGCTACCCCACAATAAGTGCAGCGGAATGTAAGAAGAGGAATTGTTGCTTTGACTGCAGCATTCCCGGGGTTAACTGGTGTTTCTTCAAGTCACAAGGTATGGAGCTGCTGTATAGTTACTCGCAAGTCAGTAGTTGTATGATGCTCACACCTGTTAAGCTGGATACACACAGAATGCCCTACACAGGGGGTGAAATGAGCGCCCCCCCCCACCCCCCGTACGCTCAGCACACATCACGCTGTGCTGAGCGGGGGGAGAGATGTGTGCTGAGCAGTTCGCTCAGCACACATCTCTCCCCAAAATCAGGCCGTGAATACGGACCTTAAAACTGGATCCACACTTAGATTATCTGTCCAATTTTTTTTTCTAGTTGAAACAAAATTATGCTAATATGTGGCAGCAAATGACAATTGACCATTTGCTCACAAACACTGGAAAACATCCAAAAATGGTCATTTAGATAAATTGGTTAAATCCATTTCATTTAGCTAATTTATCCAAACTACCTTTATTGTATCTTTGTGGGTGAATGATGTGTGGGTCAGTGTTGAGGGTGGTGGAGGAGATGGGTAATAGGCACAGCAGGGTGTGGACAGTCAAATAGTGTGCTTAGAGGTTCAGAGTCATTGTATGAGACTCTGGCAACAGTGACTTGATGAGTCTGGTGTCCATAGGGTGGGACGCATTAACCTTTTTATGCTATTGAAATAGTTCTCCTCCTGACCGACGCAGTTCCTTGCTCCGAGGTTGGTGTATTGTCCTGTTGCAGCGCCTCTCCACTGTGGTCACAGTGAGCTGTGTGGTGTTGCTGGCGCATGCCAATCTCCCCCCAACCTCCCTCTTGCATTTCAGACCTACGTACGCATGATGGGATCTTGTATGATATGCGCGTGTGCTGTAGAGATGAAAGTGGGGGTGAGGAGGCAGATCGTGAGATGGGGAAACTTTGTGGACTGTTAGCGAAGGGGAGCACTGGGCAATCTGAGTTGCAAAGAGGGCAGCAGAAGAGGTTATTGCATGTGCACTGGTGACAGGTCCATCATTGGTGGCCAGCCTCAGTGGTAAAGGGGTACATGAGCTAGTGTCCCTTGGCCAGCCATGTACCATGGCCACCTCCCTACATCCTATATATTCTCCCTGATCTGTCACTTTGTTACGGTCTGCTGCTGGCACTGGTGTATCGTCCTGCAGTTGCCGTCTCCGCCCATTGCTGTGACTTCCCCCAGAGTTAGCCACACAGAGTGACAGATCTGGGAAAATATATAGGAGATCATTACTTTCACTTGCAGCCTACCTTATTTTTTGCAGCCTAGCATGCTCCTGACCCCTTCTCTCACTAATACTTATACAACATTCATGAACTTATCTTAAGGTTTCTTTATTATTCAGTCACACTGTCTTGGATCCAAACCATTTCCTGTGGCATTGCAGTCAAACAATTGAGCTATTTACCCTTGCATAGAAAGGTATAATCTAAGCTAGAGAATTCTATTTGGAGCTCACCTTGTACTTTGTGAAGAAATAATCAGCTTTGTGGCTGAGCAGATATATGGAGTGTGTGGCTGCACACTGCATTGATCTGCTGAGTTGCAATGCTAATAATTTTTTTTTTTGCAAAGTACCAATAGCTTCATTGTGAAGGTGGAAAGAAGGGTATTACGGCATGGAATGTACAAACTGCGAGACCCTGCTGGTAGCGCCTTTGTCTATTTAGTAGGAAGGGCACGTAACAGCCGGGGGGCAATGGAGGAAGCCCCTTTAGGGCTGGAGCCCGGCGGCAACTGACTCCGTTGTCTCTGGCAGTTCCGCCCCTGGACTAGAGGAATGGTCAAGAACATGGCAACATTTAATGCCAAAAAATGCAAAATCATACACGTCTCAAAAATGCAAAGGCTAACTATAATATTAAGGGCATTATAATGGCAAGAGGAAAGCTATCTAAGTATTACTATTTCAGGTGAGCAATGTAACAAAGCAATAGGAAAGGCAAGTCAGATGCTTGTTTGCATAGGTTAAAGAACCAGTAGCAGAAAAAAGTAATACAGGTTGAGTATCCCATATCCAAATATTCCGAAATACGGAATATTCCGAAATACGGACTTTTTTGAGTGAGACTGAGATAGTGAAACCTTTGTGTTTTGATGGCTCAGTGTACACAAACTTTGTTTAATACTCAAGTTATTAAAAATGTTGTATTAAATGAACTTCAGACTGTGTGTATAAGGTGTATATGAAACAAATGAATTCTGTGAATGTACACACACTTTGTTTAATGCACAAAGTTATAAAAAATATTGGCTAAAATGACCTTCAGGCTGTGTGTATAAGGTGTATATGAAACATAAATGCCTTCTGTGCTTAGATTTAGGTCCCATCACCATAATATCTCGTTATGGTATGCAATTATTCCAAAATACAGAAAAATCCGATATCCAAAATTCCTCTGGTCCCAAGCATTTTGGATAAGGGATACTCAACCTGTAATGCCACTGTATAGGTCCTTGGTACAGCCACATTTAGAATCCTGTGTTCAGTTCCAGAAGCCATATCTCCAGAAGGCTGTAAATACATTAGGGCAACTAAAATTGTGCATGGCCTACATCACAAAACTTACCTGGAAATACTAAAAAATGTTGATGTGTATAGTTTGGAGAAGGGAAGAGGGAACATACAGTAATAGAAACATTTAAATATATAGGGAGGAATGTAATAGGGTGTGAGAATCAGAAAGTGAGAGATTTTGTGTTTTTTCCTGTTGTTTTTTTTTGTTTTTGTTTGATTGTTTGTTTTTAAAGTGGCAATCCTTTACATGGCAAAACCAGGTTGATATTTGCCATGTAAAGGATTGCCACCGTGGGCATGTGTAGAAGGGGCACTGCTACTGTTGGCATTATGTGTGTAAGCTGCACTGATATGGTGGTTATGTGTATAAAGGGCACTGCGACTGTGGGTATTATTATTATTATTATTATTACATGCGGTGTAATGACAATAAGATAGTGCTACTGTGTGGCGTATTTTGATTTGGGGTGCTATTGTGTGGCCATGCCCCTTCCTTGTGATACCACACCTTCTTTTTTTAAGGAGCGCACTGTCCCTTTATTAAGTATTGGAGAGAGGGCCCAAATTAATAGTTTGCAGGGAGGCGCCAAACACCCTAGCACTGGCCCTTTGGTAGGGGACAGGATTTGCTTCTGCTTGTGCACATATGTTATGATTGCCAGCCAACAGCACTGGTTTTGCCTATAACACTAACTATAAATATTTTGAATTGGTCCTGGACCACCAATCCAAGGCACCCCTGCAAGTGTCCTGAGGCACCCCAGGGTGCAGTTTGAGAACCACTGGTCTAGTGAGTACCCAGGATAATTATTGTAGCTGGTCTGCGGGTAACAGCTCTCAGATCAACTTCTAGAAAAAATGCAGCAATGTAATTTGAGTGACAAACTGCAGAGATGAACCCTTTCTGTGACTGCTGCACAGGGATCACACAAACTTTATTCATAGGGCTGACTTCACTTAGGGGAGATGTTCTCACCCCGCAAAGAAGTGCGAGTATATACCGCACTTACGGTACCATTGGATTTACAGATATTTTCTTGCAATACACTATGGGGGTCATTCTGAGTTGATTGCTCGCTAGCAGTTTTTAGCAGCCATGCAAACGCATTGTCGCTGCCCACTGGAGAGTGTATATTCACTTTGGAGAAGTGCGAACACTTGAGCAGCAGAGCGCCTGCAAAATCGTTTCAAAATAAGACCAGCACTGTAGTTACACTTCGTGTGCGTTGATTCTAACAACCGAGGGACGGCTTTTGATGTCACACACCCATCCAGCGAATGCCCAGCCACGTCTGCATTTCTTCTGCCACGCCTGCATTTTTCCAAGCACTCCCTGAAAACGGTCAGTTGACACCCAGAAACGCCCTCTTTCTGTCAATCTCCTTGTGGCCTGTTCTGTGATTGGAAAAATCGCTAGAACTAGTGCAAAACCACAATGGACTTTGTACCCGTACGATGCGCATGCACATTACGGAGCATGCGCATGCACAGATTAGCCATTTTTTTTCAACTGATTGCTACGCAGCGAACAACGGCAGCATGCGATCAACTGCAGGAATTATGGTTAGTTTAGGGGTATCGGTTAGGGTCAACAGAGGTGTAGCTAGGGGTCCAAGCGCCCCTGGCAAAGTAAGGGACTGGCGCCCCCCCTTTCGATAAAGCATTGCAGTCCATTGGCGGTTACCATGTTGGAGCCACAGCAACTGACTCCCTCCCCCACACGCTGCCCTACATCATCGGCTGGGATTCACTGTTGGTGTGAAGCCACTGGGAACAGTCTGGTAGCATTAGCAGCAGTCTGTGTCATAGATAGGGAAGGCAGAAGGTTAACTAGCTAATAGCAGTCTGTTGGCAGCAGAGGCTGGGCGGGGGGCTGAGAATGAGCCAACGCTGATCAGTGTCCAGTCTGCTCAGACAAAAATATTTTGTGATCAGGGCTGGTTCTAGACCAAAGGAGCCAATGGCAAAAATTTCCTTTGGCACCCCCCCCCCCCACACACATACACACACACACACACACACACACACACACACACCAAAAAAGAACATATCCCAGTTTAACATAACGCTATGTGGTGCAAGGTGTGGAGCTGGTCACTTGTATCAGACCTCTGACATTTGCCTTTTCACCCATATTGCATACTTTTTCTTGCAGGTTGTGTCTTAATTCAAGAAGTGTTCTAAGTACTTCAGCTTAGTATCTTTACTGACCCCTCTTTACCCCACAAAAAAATGGAGCCTTTGACTCGGACCGTCAGTGAGGCCGGCAGGTGGTTTTCATACTGGGCTATCCAGCTCTTCGGTGGCGGTGGCAGGGACATTCAGAAAAGGGCCAGCACAGCAAAATGCATAATAATGGCAATACAGTATGGACCACAGGGACTGGACAAAGTGATGGGGTAAAAGGAGGGGGGAGGGTTTAGTTGGCCTGTTAATTGTTTTCCTGCTTAAATTGAGCAGTTGGTGGATACACTTTAAAAAGCAATATTGGCACTGTGGCCCCATTATTTCTGTTCTTAATACTTGGAGCCCTGAACAAGTGTCCCCTTTGTCCCCCCTGTCACTGGGCCTGTTCAGGCGTTACCTATGGAGAAGCTGCGACATGACATCCTAGGACACGATACTGCACCATGCATCACCATTATATTTCAGTGTGCCTTGTCAATATTTAAATCTTGTTCTGTGTGACGTGAGTTGTAAATGGTTGAAAATCTCTGTGCTACAGTATCGTCACCATGTAGTTATAACAACACCGCAAAACCACCAAAAGACGTGTTTTGGTAGAGGGACTGCTGGAGGGGCCCATTGGGGCCCCCAGTTTGCTACCCCACCCCAGTATACCTGTGCTGTAGCCAGTGGAAGGGGCACTATCTTCCCGGTGATCTCTTCGGGAAGATGGTGCCGCACATAGAAAGCAAAGACTCTGGCTGCACTCTCCTGCCCTCGCTCTAAGCAAGGTGATCGGGCCACAAAAGGACCCCTGTCGGACCTCGGCCTGTGGGCCACAAAAGGATGCATTGGGGGCGGCATGCGGCCCATGGGTTTGACACCCCTGCCCTAGAGTATCAAAATTTGTTTCACGGCACCCCTAGGCCAAAGTTTTTTTTATTGAGAAATTCAGAAAAAAATATAAAATTAAGTAAATTGTGTTTATAGCATGTCATCCTCAGGTTCAGTTATGTTGTGAGGGAATGGTTTTGCCAATTTAATAAAGTATAAATAATTTTAATTGGTCCTGGACCACCAAACTATGCTACCAGTGCAAGAACCCCAGTTTGGAAACTACTGCCATAAAATAAACCTTTTTTGTTTTTTTTAAACTACATGTAATACACCTTAGATCTCAGTTCCTAAAAGGTTTTAAACCCTTGCATACAGTAAACTACACATATTTAAAAATCCTACACCGGGCACAAGTGCTCACGGGCCAATTTCATGGCAGTCTCGGATAGGAGGGCATTGTGGATTCACCAAGGGAATGCTGATGCTGACTCCAAGAAGAAAGGGAGTCTCTTCCCTATGAAGGTGAAGCCTTGTTTGGCGACGGCCTAGTTAATTTGATCTCGGCAGCTCCCGCAGGTAAGTCATCCTTCTTGCCCTATGTTCCCTCTCAACGGATGAAGACGCATCATTATCTGACGCAGTCATTTCGGCCCAATAGATATGCAAGAAGTTAAGATTCCCCTTTCTTTGCAGGTAGAGGAAGGAAAAGAGGGAAGAGGTCTGTAGCCTCTTCAAGATCGCAGGAGCAGAGATCATCCTCTGCTTCTGCCAAATCCACTGCATGACGCTGGGGCTCTCTTGCAGGAGCCCGCACCAGTGGTGGCACGTCTAAAACTCTTCAGTCAGTTCTAGATTCATTCGGACCTGGACTCGTGGGTTTTACAAATAGTGTCCCAAGGGTACAAACTGGGGTTTCAAGACGTTCCCCCTCACCGATTGTTCAAATCAGCCTTAGTCAGCAGGGAGAAGGTTTTTATTCAAGCCTCTTCGTGGTCCCGAAGCCGGACGGCTCAGTCAGACCAATCTTAAATCTGAAATCCCTTAATTTCTACCTAAAGAAATTCAATTTCAAGATGGAATCTCTCAGGGTAGTGATCTCCAGTCCGGGGGATAAAGGAGATTTCATGGTTTTGGTAGACATAAAGGATGCCTACTTATATGTTCCCATTTAGCCACTGCATCAAGCTACCTGAGGTTTGCAATTCAGGATTGTCATTACCAATTTCAGACGTTGCCGTTTGGTCTGTCCACGGCTCCGAGGATTTTCACCAGGGTGATGGCGGAAATGATGGTCCTCCTTCGCAAGCAAGGAGTCACAATTATCCCGTACTTGGATGATCTCCTGATAAAGGCGAGATCCAGGGACCAGTTGGTGCAAAACATCTACTCTCCCTGACAGTTCTTCAACAACATGGTTGGCTCCTAAACTTGCCAAAATCGCAGTTGGTCCCAATGACGCGGTTGTTGTTTTTGGGAGTGATACTGGACACAGAAGAGGTTTTCTTCTAGTGGAAAGGCTCTGGAGATCCAGAGTCTGGTCAAACAAATTCTGAAACCAGCAAGAGTGTTAATCCATCAATGCATTCAGTTGCTGGGGAAGATGGTCGCGGCCTACGAGGCCATTCAGTTTGGCAGGTTCCATGCCAGAGTGTTCCAGTTGGACCTGTTGGACAAGTGGTCCGGATCCCACCTACACATGCACCGGAGGATAATCCTGTCTTCCAAGACCAGAATCTCACTCCATTGGTGGCTGCACAGTTCTCACCACCTAGAGGGGCGATGGTTCGGGATCCAGGACGGGATCCTAGGGACCACGGATGCAACCCTCCGAGGCTGGAGAGCAGTCACACAGGGGGAAAACATCCAAGGAAGATGGTCAAGTCTTCCTTGGATGTTTTCATCTCCACATAAATGTTCTGGAGTTAAGGGCCATTTAATAACTGCAGACACAGTACGCACTGGGACGGGTGCCCAGCATCCTCTACGGACTAAGAGAAAAGGATTTACCGGTAGGTATTAAAATCCTATTTTCTCTAACGTCCTAGAGGATGCTGGGGACTCCGTAAGGACCATGGGGATAGACGGGCTCCGCAGGAGACATGGGCACTTTAAGAAAGACTTTAGTTCTGGGTGTGCACTGGCTCCTCCCTCTATGCCCCTCCTCCAGACCTCAGTTTGATACTGTGCCCAGTGGAGATTGGGTGCTTTTCAGGAGCTCTCCTGAGCTTTCTGACAGAAAGTATTTTGTTAGGTATTTAATTTTCAGGGAGCACTGCTGGCAACAGACTCCCTCATCGAGGGACTGAGGGGAGAGAAGCAGCCCTACTCTCTGAGTTGCAAGGTCCTGCTTCTTAGGCTACTGGACACCACTAGCTCCAGTGGGATTGGTACGCAGGATCTCACCCTCGCCGTCCGTCCCAGAGCCGCGCCGCCGTCCCCCTCGCAGAGCCGGAAGATAGAAGCCGGGTGAGTATGAGAAGAAAAGAAGACTTCAGAGGCGGCAGAAGACTTCATGATCTTCACTGAGGTAACGCACAGCACTGCAGCTGTGCGCCTTTGCTCCCATACACCTCACATACTCCGGTCACTGTAAGGGTGCAGGGCGCAGGGGGGGCGCCCTGGGCAGCAATATAAACCTCTTTCGCAAAAATATAACATATATACAGCTGGGCACTTTATATATGTATAAGCCCCCACCAATTTTAGTTTAAGCGGGACAGAAGCCCGCCTCCGAGGGGGCGGGGCTTCTCCCTCAGCACTCACCAGCGCCATTTTTTCTCCACAGCACCGCTGAGAGGAAGCTCTCCGGACTCTCCCCTGCTTATACCACGTTAGACAAGAGGGTTGAAAAGAGGGGGGGGGGGCACATAATTCGCAAATTACATACAGCAGCACTACTGGGCAAACATTAAGTTACTGTTTTATTCCTGGGTTATATAGCGCTGGGGGGTGTGCTGGCATACTCTCTCTCTGTCTCTCCAAAGGGCCTTGTGGGGAAACTGTCTTCAGAAAAAGCATTCCCTGTGTGTGTAGTGTGTCGGTACACGTGTGTCGACATGTCTGAGGAAGAAGGCTATATTAGAGAGGAGCAGGAGCAAATGAATGTGGTGTCTCCGCCGACAGCTGATTGGATGGATATGTGGAATGTTTTAAATGCTAGTGTAAACTCATTGCACAAAAGATTAGACAAGGCAGAAGCTTTGGGACAGTCGGGGTTTAAACCCATGCCTGATCCTATGTTGCAGGGACTGTCAGGGTCTCATAAGCGCCCACTATCCCAGATTGTTGACACAGATACCGACACGGATTCTGACTCCAGTGTCGATTACGATGATGCAAAGTTACAGCCAAAATTGGCAAAATCCATTCGATTTATGATTATGGCAATAAAAGATGTTTTGCACATCACAGAGGAACCCCCTGTCGCTGACAAGAGGGTACATATGTACAAGGGTAAGAAGCCTGAGGTAACCTTTCCCCCCTCACACGAGCTGAACGAGTTATGTGAAAAAGCTTGGGAATCTCCAGATAAAAGACTGCAGATTTCCAAAAGGATTCTTATGGCGTATCCTTTCCCATCAACGGATAGGTTACGATGGGAATCCTCCCCTAGGGTGGACAAAGCATTAACACGCTTATCCAAGAAGGTAGCCCTCCCGTCCCAGGATACGGCTACCCTCAAAGAGTGTGCTGACCGCAAACAGGAGATTACCCTGAAGTCCATTTATACACATTCAGGTACCTTACTCAGACCGGCAATTGCGTCGGCCTGGGTGTGTAGTGCTGTAGCGGCATGGACAAATACCTTATCTGAGGGGATGGATAGCCTAGACAAGGATACTATTTTATTGACCCTGGGGCATATAAGAGATGCTGTCCTATATATGTGTGTATGCAAACTACAGGTGGTGCTGCAGGGCCCACACCCTTTTACTTGTCTTGTAGAGCAGCTCTGAAGCTGTTACAGTGCCCAGCTGCTGCAAGAAATCAGCTTGAATGCTTCAGGGGCTTGGGCATGGCCAACATGAGCCCCACACCGAAGGAGGGTGGGGGTGTTTAATGCAAACTTGGGGTTATCCAAGCGCCGCAAAAGGCCATGCCCTGCATGCCCCTTTTCTCTTTTCATATACAGATGAGGGTTCCAGCCAACTTTGGCCCACTGCTTGGATGACATCACCGTATGCAAATCCGTCTGCTGCAGACCTTCCCCCAGGAATGCTTGCAATAGTTGTTGCATATGGTTTAATGTCTGAGGGTGCTTCAGTATTAGGCAGCCTTCCGCCCTCCCATGTTCATCTGAAAAGATGTGGTCTCCCTGTAGTTGTTGTCCCCAGACGAGAGTTCCCTTGTGCTTCCTCAGTTAAATCTCCTTAACTTGACGGGGGTGTGCCCGAGCAGCCGCCCTCCCCAGCCCTATCCCAACACCACCTGTAGTTTGCATACACACATATATAGGACAGCATCTCTTATATGCCCCAGGGTCAATAAAATAGTATCCTTATCTAGGGTATCCATCCCCTCAGATAAGGTATCCGTCCATGCCGCTACAGCACTACACACCCAGGCCGACGCAATTGTCGGTCTGAGTAAGGTACCTGAATGTGTATAAATGGACTTCAGGGTAATCTCCTGTTTGCGGTCAGCAGACTCTTTGAGGGTAGCCGTATACTGGGACGGGAGGGCTACCTTCTTGGATAAGCGTGTTAATGCTTTGTCCACCCTAGGGGAGGATTCCCATCGTAACCTATCCATTGATGGGAAAGGATACGCCATAAGAATCCTTTTGGAAATCTGCAGTCTTTTATCTGGAGATTCCCAAGCTTTTTCACATAACTCGTTCAGCTCGTGTGACCCCCTCAAAGGTTACCTCAGGCTTTTTCACCTTGTACATATGTACCCTCTTGTCAGGGACAGGGGGTTCCTCTCTGATGTGCAAAACATCTTTTATTGCCATAATCATATATCGAATGGATTTTGCCAATTTTGGCTGTAACTTTGCATCATCGTAATCGACACTGGAGTCAGAATCCGTGTCTGTATCTGTGTCAACAATCTGGGATAGTGGGCGCTTATGAGACCCTGACAGTCCCTGCAACATAGGATCAGGCATGGGTTGAGACCCTGACTGTCCCAAAGCTTCAGCCTTGTCTAATCTTTTGTGCAATGAGTTTACACTAGCATTTAAAACATTCCACATATCCATCCAATCAGCTGTCGGCGGAGACACCACATTCATTTGCTCCTGCTCCTCTCTAATATAGCCTTCTTCCTCAGACATGTCGACACACGTGTACCGACACACCACACACACAGGGAATGCTTTTTCTGAAGACAGTTTCCCCACAAGGCCCTTTGGAGAGACAGAGAGAGAGTATGCCAGCACACCCCCCAGCGCTATATAACCCAGGAATACACAGTAACTTAATGTTTGCCCAGTAGTACTGCAGCATGTAATTTGCGCCAAATTATGTGCCCCCCCCCCCCTCTTTTCAACTCTCTTGTCTACCGTGGTATAAGCAGGGGAGAGTCCGGGGAGCTTCCTCTCAGCGGTGCTGTGAAGAAAAAATGGCGCTGGTGAGTGCTGAGGGAGAAGCCCCGCACCCTCGGCGGCAGGCTTCTGTCCCGCTTAAACTGTAAAATTGGCGGGGGCTCATACATATATACAGTGCCCCGCTGTATATGTGTTATATTTTTGCCAAAAAGAGGTTTATATTGCTGCCCAGGGTGCCCCCCCCTGCGCCCTGCACCCTTACAGTGACCGGAGTGTGTGAGGTGTATGGGAGCAATGGCGCACAGCTGCAGTGCTGTGCGTTACTTCAGTGAAGATCATGAAGTCTTCTGCCGCCTCTGAAGTCTTCTTTTCTTCTCATACTCACCCGGCTTCTATCTTCCGGCTCTGCAAGGGGGACGGAGGCGCGGCTCTGGGACGGACGGCGAGGGTGAGATCCTGCGTACCAATCCCTCTGGAGCTAATGGTGTCCAGTAGCCTAAGAAGCAGGACCTTGCAACTCAGAGAGTAGGGCTGCTTCTCTCCCCTCAGTCCCTCGATGAGGGAGTCTGTTGCCAGCAGTGCTCCCTGAAAATTAAAAACTTAACAAAATACTTTCTGTCAGAAAGCTCAGGAGAGCTCCTGAAAAGCACCCAGTCTCCACTGGGCACAGTATCAAACTGAGGTCTGGAGGAGGGGCATAGAGGGAGGAGCCAGTGCACACCCAGAACTAAAGTCTTTCTTAAAGTACCCATGTCTCCTGCGGAGCCTATCTATCCCCATGGTCCTTACGGAGTCCCCAGCATCCTCTAGGACGTTAGAGAAAATAGGATTTTAATACCTACCGGTAAATCCTTTTCTCTTAGTCCGTAGAGGATGCTGGGCACCCGTCCCAGTGCGTACTGTGTCTGCAGTTATTAAATGGCCCTTAACTCCAGAACATTTATGTGGAGAAAACTTTCCTGACTTGACCATCTTCCTTGGATGTTTTCCCCCTGTGTGACTGCTCCCCAGCCTCGGAGGGTTGCATCCATGGTCCCTAGGATCCAGTCCTGGATCCCGAACCATGGCCCCTCTAGGAGGTGAGAACTGTGCAGCCACCAATGGAGTAAGATTCTGGTCTTGGAAGACAGGATTATCCTCCGGTGCATGTGTAGGTGGGATCCGGACCACTTGTCCAACAGGTCCCACTGGAACACTCTGGCATGGAACCTGCCAAACTGAATGGCCTCGTAGGCCGCAACCATCTTCCCCAGCAACAGAATGCATTGATGGATTAACACTCTTGCTGGTTTCAGAATTTGTTTGACCAGACTCTGGAACTCCATAGCCTTTCCACTGGAAGAAAGCCTCTTCTGTGTCCAGTATTACTCCCAGAAACAACAACCGCGTCATTGGGACCAACTGCGATTTTGGCAAGTTTAGGAGCCAACCATGTTGTTGAAGAACTGTCAGGGAGAGTAGATGTTTTGCACCAACTGGTCCCTGGATCTCGCCTTTATCAGGAGATCATCCAAGTACGGCATAATTGTGACTCCTTGCTTGCGAAGGAGAACCATCATTTCCACCATCACCCTGGTGAAAATCCTCGGAGCCGTGGACAGACCAAACGGCAACGTCTGAAATTGGTAATGACAATCCTGAATTGCAAACCTCAGGTAGCTTGATGCAGTGGCTAAACGGGAACATGTAATTAGGCATCCTTATGTCTACCAAAACCATGAAATCTCCTTCCTCCGGACTGGAGATCCCTACCCTGAGAGATTCCATCTTGAAATTGAATTTCTTTAGGTAGAAATTGAGGGATTTCAGATTTAAGATTGGTCTGACTGAGCCGTCCGGCTTCGGGAGCACGAAGAGGCTTGAATAAAAACCTTCTCCCTGCTGACTAAGGCCGATTTGAACAATCGGTGAGGGGGAACGTCTTGAAACCCCAGTTTGTACCCTTGTGACACTATTTGTAAAACCCACGAGTCCAGGTCCAAATTAATCCAGAACTGACTGAAGTGTTTTAGACGTGCCCCCACTGGTGTGGGCTCCTGCAAGAGAGCCCCAGCGTCATGCAGTGGATTTGGCAGAAGCAGAGGACGATCTCTGCTCCTGCGATCTTGAAGAGGCTACAGACCTCTTCCCTCTTCTCCTTCCTCTACCTGCAAAGAAAGGGGAATCTTAACTTCTTGCATATCTATTGGGACAAAATGACTGCGTTAGACAATGATGCGTCTTCATCCGTTGAGAGGGAACATAGGGCAAGAAGGTTGACTTACCTGCGGGAGCTGCCGAGATCAAATTAACTAGGCCGTTGCCAAACAAGGCTTCACCTTCATAGGGAAGAGACTCCCTTTCTTCTTGGAGTCAGCATCAGCATTCCCTTGGTGAATCCACAATGCCCTCCTATCCGAGACTGCCATGAAATTGGCCCGTGAACTCAAGAGTCCTATATCCCTTGCAGTCGTAAGTATGCTGCAGTGTCCTTGATATGATCCAACGTAAGGAGTATCCCATCTCTCCAAGATATCTATATCGGAAGACAAGGTATTCGACCAATTCTTGAATACTACTACTCACCCATGCGCATGTAATGGCAGGTCTAAGTAATGTACCCGTGGTTACATAACTAGAAATAATGTAGCTTCCTGCATATGATCCGCTGGATTTGTGACAGGGCCCCGTGCAGAACAGGGGGTGACTCCCACTTTATTCTGTCCGCAGCAGGAAATGAATAAACAATCGGAAACCTTTTGGGGATTTGAAACCATCTTGTCGAGCTGGATCAGACTTTCTCAAACAGAGATGGAGGAATGTTACATCAGCTTTCATTATATATCTATATATACATACATATAGACCCCTTTGTCAGGAACAGCAGGGTCCTCAGTGATTTTAATATGTCCTTAATATCCACAATCATGTACTGAATGCTCCTTGCCAATATTGGATCTAATCAGGAAATATTATGGTCGACATAGGAATCAGTATCCGAGTCAGTATCAGTGTGTAGTAACATTATTGCGGGCCTGAGGGAAAAGAAGCATAGCCATGAACATCACATCTATTCTCTACGTCTGTGTCTGGGACACAGATTTATCCAACCTCACTCTGATATTATTGAAACTTTCACCCAGTCAGTTATTGGTGGTGCCAACAGGGCCACCATCATATGTCTGCATTCCTAATATAGTTTCCTCTTGGGAAAAACATTCAGCCACCGACATGTTGACACACATGTACCAAGTACCCACAGACACATCGGCTTATGGGGGATAGACCTACAGTAAATCTGTCAGAGGGACAGAGAGGATTTTTCAGCTCACAACCCAGCGTCAAAAGTACACAGTCTGGGAAATAATAAACTCTATAGTGATAGACTTGTAACGCTCTATAGATGTGCTGGTGAGGTGAGGAAGAAGCCCCGCCGCTGTAATGGCACGCTTCTGTCCCGCTCAGAAACAAATAATTAATTACGCTGGCGGGGTAAGGACAG
The DNA here is from genome assembly GCF_028390025.1 of Pseudophryne corroboree. Taxonomy (NCBI): domain Eukaryota; kingdom Metazoa; phylum Chordata; class Amphibia; order Anura; family Myobatrachidae; genus Pseudophryne; species Pseudophryne corroboree. The sequence goes on from NW_026970442.1 coordinate 185,204, forward strand.
TGCCCAGGCACTAATGTCCACTTTTGCCAGCCTTTTGTGAGGAATTTATGCTGCCCACGGTGCCCCCCCCCCACCCACCCACATGCCCTGCACCCTGCAGTGCCTGTGTTTGTGTGGAAGCATGGCGCACAGCATTCCGCTCGCTGCGTGGTACCTCCGAATGCCGTCACTGGAGAAGAAGTCTTCTGTTCTTCTGCTACTCGCCTGTCTTCTGACTTCTGGCTCTGTAAGGGGGTGATGGCAGGCTACGGGAGTGGGCATCTAGGCGTACCCAGCGATCAGCACCCTCAGGAGCTAATGGTGTCCTGTCAGCCAGAAGCAGAGCCATTGAACTCACTAGAAGTTGGTCATACTTCTCTCCCCTAAGTTCCACGAAGCAGGGAGACTGTTGCCAGCAGCCTCCCTGAAAATAAGAAAAACTAACATAAGTCTTTTCAGAGAAACTCAGTAGAGCTCCCCTGTAGTGCATCCAGTCTCACTGGGCACAATTCTAAAACTGGAGTCTGGAGGAGGGGCATAGAGGGAGGAGACAGTTCACACCCTTTGAAAGTCTTAAAGTGCCCATGTCTCCTGCGGATCCCGTCTATACCCCATGGTTCTTAATGTGATCCCAGCATCCTCTAGGACGTATGAGAAAACAAATAACGCACACACGAGGAGGAGAGAACAAAGGAAGCTATAAGGAGGGGAGGGGAGGGGAGGGGAGGGGGGGGGGGAGGTAAGGTAGTAAAGGGATATTGGATAAACTACAACCTTATACATGTTCATTAATGTACCAGTAGTTAGAAGTAGAAGAGCTCTAACAGAAACCACAAAGCTTATCTAAAGCCACACCACACTGGATATGCCCAATCTCATTTGATCTTTGAAGCAAAGCAGTATTGGACTTTGTTACTACCAAGCAGTCTCCCATCCATGTATTATCAGATTCTTTAGGTGTTTTTAAACTATCAACACCCTTTTCTTGGTACTGTACATTTAATTTTTACACATATTCTTTTATGTACCAGAAGTTAGAAGTAGAAGAGCTCTAACAGAAACCACGAGCTCATCTACAGCCACAGCACACTGGATTTGCCCAATCTCTCCTGATCATGGAAGCTGAGCAGTGTTGGTCCTGGTTTTAGTACTTGGATGGGAGACCACCAGGAAATACCAGGAGCTGTGTGTATTTTTACAATACCAACACCGTTCTCTTGATGCATTCCATTTTGAAACATTGGGGCAGATCTATTAAGCCTGGTGAACTGATAAAGTGCAAGGTGATAAAGTACCAGCCAGTCAGCTCCTAACTGTCATTTTTCAAACCCAGCCTGTGACATGGCAATTAGGAGTTGATTGGCTGGTACTTTATCACCATGCAAATTATCATTTCACCAGGTTTAATAAATCGTCCGCTTATTCATTTATGTACGAGTAGTTAGAAGTAGAAGAACTCTAACAGAAACCACTAAGCTCATCTACAGCCACACCACACTGTATATGCCCAATATCACCTGATCTTAGGCCTGGTTTGTTCTTGGATGTGAGACCACCTGGGAATACCAGGTGCTGTAGGTAGTTTTATACTACCAACACCGTTCTCTTGATGCATTCTATTTTGAAACTTATTCATTGATGTAGAAGTTAGAAACAGCAAAAATCATCTACAGCCGCATCACACTGGATATGTCCAATCCAGTGGCGTAACTAGAAATTTTTCTCCCCCAAGCCAAAAAATTCTTCGGCGCCCCCCCCCCCCCCTTCATGCTCCATAATTGGGAGCAAGAAAGGGATAAATATGCGCGCGCCTAAGGCGCGCGCGTCAAAAAAGGGGCGTGGTTTTGTTGGAGTGGGCGTGGTTTCACATAAAGGGGCGTGGCATTGCAGGGAAAGACTACCTTATACCCCAGTTTTGCAACCTGCACGCCCATACGTTGGCCACCACAGGAAAGAAAAATAATCCTGATTCATGCCCCTTACATTATTTGTCATTTTTCCTCCTTATAGTAATGCTCAGTATACATTATGCCACATACTGCAATGGCCCTTAGACATTATGCCGCACACAATAATGCACGACACAATATGCACACACTGTAATGCCCCCGACACATTATGCCACACCGTAATGTCTGTGACACATTATGCCACACACCGTAATGCCTGTGACACATTATGACAGGAATCGCAATGCCCGTTATACATTATGCTACACACTGCAATGCCCCTGATACATTATAGCACATACAATGTCTGTGACACATTATGACACACACCGCAATGTCCGTGATACATTATGCCACACACTGCAATTAGAGATGAGCGGGTTCGGTTTCTCTGAATCCGAACCCGCACGAACTTCATGTTTTTTTCACGGGTCCGAGCAGACTCGGATCCTCCCGCCTTGCTCGGTTAACCCGAGCGCGCCCGAACGTCATCATAACGCTGTCGGATTCTCGCGAGACTCGGATTCTATATAAGGAGCCGCGCGTCGCCGCCATTTTCACACGTGCATTGAGATTGATAGGGAGAGGACGTGGCTGGCGTCCTCTCCATTTAGATTAGGGTTGAGAGAGAGAGAGAGAGAGATTGACCTGAGGCTGTGATACTGTAGAAGAGAGTGCAGAGTTTAGTGACTGACGACCACAGTGACCACCAGACAGTGCAGTTGTTTGTTTTATTTAATATATCCGTTCTCTGCCTGAAAAAAACGATACACACAGTGACTCAGTCACATACCATATCTGTGTGCACTGCTCAGCCCAGTGTGCTGCATCAATGTATATATATATCTGACTGTGCTCAGCTCACACAGCTTATAATTGTGGGGGAGACTGGGAGCACTGCAGTGCCAGTTATAGGTTATAGCAGGAGCCAGGAGTACATAATATTATATTAAAATTAAACAGTGCACACTTTTGCTGCAGGAGTGCCACTGCCAGTGTGACTAGTGACCAGTGACCTGACCACCAGTATATATAATATTAGTAGTATACTATCTCTTTATCAACCAGTCTATATTAGCAGCAGACACAGTACAGTGCGGTAGTTCACGGCTGTGGCTACCTCTGTGTCGGCACTCGGCAGCCCGTCCATAATTGTATATACCACCTAACCGTGGTTTTTTTTTCTTTCTTTATAGTCATACTAGTTACGAGTATACTATCTCTTTTATCAACCAGTCTATATTAGCAGCAGACACAGTACAGTGCGGTAGTTCACGGCTGTGGCTACCTCTGTGTCGGCACTCGGCAGCCCGTCCATAATTGTATATACCACCTAACCGTGGTTTTTTTTTCTTTCTTTATACATACATACTAGTTACGAGTATACTATCTCTTTATCAACCAGTCTATATTAGCAGCAGACACAGTACAGTGCGGTAGTTCACGGCTGTGGCTACCTCTGTGTCGGCACTCGGCAGCCCGTCCATAATTGTATATACCACCTAACCGTGGTTTTTTTTTTCTTTCTTTATACATACATACTAGTTACGAGTATACTATCTCTTTATCAACCAGTCTATATATTAGCAGCAGACACAGTACAGTGCGGTAGTTCACGGCTGTGGCTACCTCTGTGTCGGCACTCGGCAGCCCGTCCATAATTGTATATACCACCTAACCGTGGTTTTTTTTTTCTTTCTTTATACATACATACTAGTTACGAGTATACTATCTCTTTATCAACCAGTCTATATATTAGCAGCAGACACAGTACAGTGCGGTAGTTCACGGATGTGGCTACCTCTGTGTCGGCACTCGGCAGCCCGTCCATAATTGTATATACCACCTAACCGTGGTTTTTTTTTCTTTCTTTATACATACATACTAGTTACGAGTATACTATCTCTTTATCAACCAGTCTATATTAGCAGCAGACACAGTACAGTGCGGTAGTTCACGGCTGTGGCTACCTCTGTGTCGGCACTCGGCAGCCCGTCCATAATAGTATATACCACCTAACCGTGGTTTTTTTTTCTTTCTTTATACATACATACTAGTTACGAGTATACTATCTCTTTATCAACCAGTCTATATATTAGCAGCAGACACAGTACAGTGCGGTAGTTCACGGCTGTGGCTACCTCTGTGTCGGCACTCGGCAGCCCGTCCATAATTGTATATACCACCTAACCGTGGTTTTTTTTTCTTTCTTTATAGTCATACTAGTTACGAGTATACTATCTCTTTATCAACCAGTCTATATTAGCAGCAGACACAGTACAGTGCGGTAGTTCACGGCTGTGGCTACCTCTGTGTCGGCACTCGGCAGCCCGTCCATAATTGTATATACCACCTAACCGTGGTTTTTTTTTCTTTCTTTATACATACATACTAGTTACGAGTATACTATCTCTTTATCAACCAGTCTATATATTAGCAGCAGACACAGTACAGTGCGGTAGTTCACGGCTGTGGCTACCTCTGTGTCGGCACTCGGCAGCCCGTCCATAATTGTATACTAGTATCCAATCCATCCATCTCCATTGTTTACCTGAGGTGCCTTTTAGTTGTGCCTATTAAAATATGGAGAACAAAAATGTTGAGGTTCCAAAATTAGGGAAAGATCAAGATCCACTTCCACCTCGTGCTGAAGCTGCTGCCACTAGTCATGGCCGAGACGATGAAATGCCAGCAACGTCGTCTGCCAAGGCCGATGCCCAATGTCATAGTACAGAGCATGTCAAATCCAAAACACCAAATATCAGTAAAAAAAGGACTCCAAAACCTAAAATAAAATTGTCGGAGGAGAAGCGTAAACTTGCCAATATGCCATTTACCACACGGAGTGGCAAGGAACGGCTGAGGCCCTGGCCTATGTTCATGGCTAGTGGTTCAGCTTCACATGAGGATGGAAGCACTCAGCCTCTCGCTAGAAAAATGAAAAGACTAAAGCTGGCAAAAGCAGTAGCACCGCAAAGAACTGTGCGTTCTTCGAAATCCCAAATCCACAAGGAGAGTCCGACTCCAATTGTGTCGGTTGCGATGCCTGACCTTCCCAACACTGGACGTGAAGAGCATGCGCCTTCCACCATTTGCACGCCCCCTGCAAGTGATGGAAGGAGCACCCGCAGTCCAGTTCCTGATAGTCAGATTGAAGATGTCAGTGTTGAAGTACACCAGGATGAGGAGGATATGGGTGTTGCTGGCGCTGGGGAGGAAATTGACCAGGAGGATTCTGATGGTGAGGTGGTTTGTTTAAGTCAGGCACCCGGGGAGACACCTGTTGTCCGTGGTAGGAATATGGCCGTTGACATGCCTGGTGAAAATACCAAAAAAATCAGCTCTTCGGTGTGGAAGTATTTCACCAGAAATGCGGACAACAGGTGTCAAGCCGTGTGTTCCCTTTGTCAAGCTGTAATAAGTAGGGGTAAGAACGTTAACCACCTTGGAACATCCTCCCTTATACATCACCTGCAGCACATTCATAATAAGTCAGTGACAAGTTCAAAAACTTTGGGTGACAGCGGAAGCAGTCCACTGACCAGTAAATCCCTTCCTCTTGTAACCAAGCTCACGCAAACCACCCCACCAACTCCCTCAGTGTCAATTTCCTCCTTCCCCAGGAATGCCAATAGTCCTGCAGGCAATGTCACTGGCAATTCTGACGAGTCCTCTCCTGCCTGGGATTCCTCCGATGCATCCTTGCGTGTAACGCCTACTGCTGCTGGCGCTGCTGTTGTTGCTGCTGGGAGTCGATGGTCATCCCAGAGGGGAAGTCGTAAGCCCACTTGTACTACTTCCAGTAAGCAATTGACTGTTCAACAGTCCTTTGCGAGGAAGATGAAATATCACAGCAGTCATCCTGCTGCAAAGCGGATAACTGAGGCCTTGACAACTATGTTGGTGTTAGACGTGCGTCCGGTATCCGCCGTTAGTTCACAGGGAACTAGACAATTTATTGAGGCAGTGTGCCCCCGTTACCAAATACCATCTAGGTTCCACTTCTCTAGGCAGGCGATACCGAGAATGTACACGGACGTCAGAAAAAGACTCACCAGTGTCCTAAAAAATGCAGTTGTACCCAATGTCCACTTAACCACGGACATGTGGACAAGTGGAGCAGGGCAGGGTCAGGACTATATGACTGTGACAGCCCACTGGGTAGATGTATGGACTCCCGCCGCAAGAACAGCAGCGGCGGCACCAGTAGCAGCATCTCGCAAACGCCAACTCTTTCCTAGGCAGGCTACGCTTTGTATCACCGCTTTCCAGAATACGCACACAGCTGAAAACCTCTTACGGCAACTGAGGAAGATCATCGCGGAATGGCTTACCCCAATTGGACTCTCCTGTGGATTTGTGGCATCGGACAACGCCAGCAATATTGTGTGTGCATTAAATATGGGCAAATTCCAGCACGTCCCATGTTTTGCACATACCTTGAATTTGGTGGTGCAGAATTTTTTAAAAAACGACAGGGGCGTGCAAGAGATGCTGTCGGTGGCCAGAAGAATTGCGGGACACTTTCGGCGTACAGGCACCACGTACAGAAGACTGGAGCACCACCAAAAACTACTGAACCTGCCCTGCCATCATCTGAAGCAAGAAGTGGTAACGAGGTGGAATTCAACCCTCTATATGCTTCAGAGGTTGGAGGAGCAGCAAAAGGCCATTCAAGCCTATACAATTGAGCACGATATAGTAGGTGGAATGCACCTGTCTCAAGCGCAGTGGAGAATGATTTCAACGTTGTGCAAGGTTCTGATGCCCTTTGAACTTGCCACACGTGAAGTCAGTTCAGACACTGCCAGCCTGAGTCAGGTCATTCCCCTCATCAGGCTTTTGCAGAAGAAGCTGGAGACATTGAAGGAGGAGCTAACACGGAGCGATTCCGCTAGGCATGTGGGACTTGTGGATGGAGCCCTTAATTCGCTTAACAAGGATTCACGGGTGGTCAATCTGTTGAAATCAGAGCACTACATTTTGGCCACCGTGCTCGATCCTAGATTTAAAGCCTACCTTGGATCTCTCTTTCCGGCAGACACAAGTCTGCTGGGGTTGAAAGACCTGCTGGTGACAAAATTGTCAAGTCAAGCGGAACGCGACCTGTCAACATCTCCTCCTTCACATTCTCCCGCAACTGGGGGTGCGAGGAAAAGGCTCAGAATTCCGAGCCCACCCGCTGGCGGTGATGCAGGGCAGTCTGGAGCGACTGCTGATGCTGACATCTGGTCCGGACTGAAGGACCTGACAACGATTACGGACATGTCGTCTACTGTCACTGCATATGATTCTCTCAACATTGATAGAATGGTGGAGGATTATATGAGTGACCGCATCCAAGTAGGCACGTCACACAGTCCGTACTTATACTGGCAGGAAAAAGAGGCAATTTGGAGGCCCTTGCACAAACTGGCTTTATTCTACCTAAGTTGCCCTCCCACAAGTGTGTACTCCGAAAGAGTGTTTAGTGCCGCCGCTCACCTTGTCAGCAATCGGCGTACGAGGTTACATCCAGAAAATGTGGAGAAGATGATGTTCATTAAAATGAATTATAATCAATTCCTCCGCGGAGACATTGACCAGCAGCAATTGCCTCCACAAAGTACACAGGGAGCTGAGATGGTGGATTCCAGTGGGGACGAATTGATAATCTGTGAGGAGGGGGATGTACACGGTGATATATCGGAGGGTGATGATGAGGTGGACATCTCCTCTGTAGAGCCAGTTTGTGCAAGGAGAGATTAATTGCTTCTTTTTTTGGGGGGGTCCAAACCAACCCGTCATATCAGTCACAGTCGTGTGGCAGACCCTGTCACTGAAATGATGGGTTGGTTAAAGTGTGCATGTCCTGTTTTGTTTATACAACATAAGGGTGGGTGGGAGGGCCCAAGGACAATTCCATCTTGCACCTCTTTTTTCTTTTCTTTTTCTTTGCGTCATGTGCTGTTTGGGGAGGGTTTTTTGGAAGGGACATCCTGCGTGACACTGCAGTGCCACTCCTAGATGGGCCCGGTGTTTGTGTCGGCCACTAGGGTCGCTTATCTTACTCACACAGCTACCTCATTGCGCCTCTTTTTTTCTTTGCGTCATGTGCTGTTTGGGGAGGGTTTTTTGGAAGGGACATCCTGCGTGACACTGCAGTGACACTCCTAGATGGGCCCGGTGTTTGTGTCGGCCACTAGGGTCGCTAATCTTACTCACACAGCTACCTCATTGCGCCTCTTTTTTTCTTTGCGTCATGTGCTGTTTGGGGAGGGTTTTTTGGAAGGGCCATCCTGCGTGACACTGCAGTGCCACTCCTAGATGGGCCCGGTGTTTGTGTCGGCCACTAGGGTCGCTTATCTTACTCACACAGCGACCTCGGTGCAAATTTTAGGACTAAAAATAATATTGTGAGGTGTGAGGTATTCAGAATAGACTGAAAATGAGTGGAAATTATGGTTTTTGAGGTTAATAATACTTTGGGATCAAAATGACCGCCAAATTCTATGATTTAAGCTGTTTTTTAGGTTTTTTGGAAAAAAACACCCGAATCCAAAACACACCCGAATCCGACAAAAAAAATTCGGTGAGGTTTTGCCAAAACGCGGTCGAACCCAAAACACGGCCGCGGAACCGAACCCAAAACCAAAACACAAAACCCGAAAAATTTCCGGCGCTCATCTCTAACTGCAATGCCCGATACATTATAGCACATACAATGCCTGTGACACATTATGCCACACACTGCAATGACCTTGAGACATTATACCACAATGCCCGTGATATAGTATACCATACACCGTAATGCCTGTGACACATACCGCAATGCCCTGCCCGTTATACCCTATGCCACACATCGCAATGCCCGTTATGTATTATGCCACACTGCAATGACCCTGAGACATTATACCACATACCACAATGCCCGTGATATAGTATACCACACACCGTAATGCCTGACACATTATGACACACACCGCAATGTCCGTGATACATTATGCCACACACTGCAATGACCCTGAGACATTATACCACATATCACAATGCCCGCGATATAGTATACCATACACCGTAATGCCTGCGACACATTATGACACACACCGCAATGTCCGTGATACATTATGCCACACACCGTAATGCCCATTACACATTAAGTCCTACAGTAAGGCTTCTAATTACTTTTCAATTACCTGCTCGTTGTCAGGGGTTTCATGCACTGGGTGTCATGCTCGTTGCCAGGGGTTTCATGCTCTTGGTTCCATGCACGGTGCCAGGGGTTTTCATGCTCAGGGTGTCATGCTCGTTGCCAGGGGTTTCATGCACTGGGTGTCATGCTCGTTGCCAGGTGTTTCATGCACTGGGTGTCATGCTCGTTGCCAGATGTTTCATGCACTGGGTGTCATGCTCGTTGCTAGGAGGTAGTCTTTGTTGCTAGGGCTGTGCTCCCAGTGCCACATATGTCCCCAGTGCCAGATATTCCCCCACGGTGCCAGGTACTTACATGCCCCAGTGCCAAATATAGTCGTCCCCCCATGTGCCAGGTACACATATGCCCCCAGTGCCAGATATTCCCCCCCAGTGCCATATATGCCCCCAGTGCCAGATATTCCCCCCAGTGCCATATATGCCCCCCGTGCCATATATGCCCCCAGTGCCAGATACCCCCCCCCCAGTGCCATATATGCCCCCAGTGCCAGATATTCCCCCCCAGTGCCATATATGCCCCAGTGCCAGATATCCCCCCCATTGCCAGATATGCCCCCAGTGCCAGATATTCCCCCCAGTGCCAGAAATGCCCCAGTGCCAGATATTCCTCCCTCCCCCCCCCCGTGCCATATATGCCCCCAGTGCCAGATATTTACCCCCCCCCCGCCGTCGCTTTTTGGAGGGACACGGAGGGCACAGCTCGTCTCTCCTGTGTCCCTCCTGCTGCATCATCTCCGGCGGACGCGGGTCTAATAGGGGGAAGTGCCGGTTCGTGAGCCAATTAGAGCTCACGGACGGCACTTCCCCCTATTAGACCCGCGGCCGCCGGAGATGATGCAGCAGGAGGGACACAGGGAGGCGCGCTGTGTGCCCTCCGTGTCCCTCCAAAAAGCGGCGGAGGGAAGGAGACTGCAGACTGACATGCGGACGCTCGTCCGCATGTCAGTCTGCTGTAAATCAGTGGCGCCCCCGCAGCCTCTCGCCCCCAAGCCACCGCGAGGACTGCGGGGGCAGTAGTTACGCCACTGGTCCAATCTCATCTGATGATGGAAGCTAAGCAGTGTTGTGCCTGGTTTGTTTTTGGATTTCAAGTCCTGCCTTCTGGTTTGGCCATGGCACCTCGGATATTCACCAAGGTCATGGCCGTGATGACGACCCTTCACCATCAGAGAATCAGGATCCTGCCAAATCTGGACGACTTGCTGATCCTGGTGAACTCCCAAGAGGTTCTCCACAGTTATCTGGAACTGGCGGTCCAATTCCTAAAAGTCCACGGGTGGCTCATCAACTGAAAAAAGTCCTCGCTGGTCCCTGCTCGGAACATTGTGCACCTAGGGGCACTGCTGGACACACACAGCCAACAATTGTTTCTGTCTCCAGAGAAAGTCCTGAAAATTCAGGACAGTATCGTCCTCTCTCGCCCAAGAGTGTTGATACACACAGCGATGCAAGTACTAGACCTCATGGTGTCGGCTTTCGATATGGTAGAGTACGCTCAATTTCATTACCGCCCTCTGCAGAGGTTAATCCTCTCCAAGTGGGACGGCCTGCCTCATCGGATGATGTCTCAAATGATCTCCTTGACTCCGGAGGTTCGTCTGACACTGAGCTGGTGGCTACAGGACCAACAGTTGAGCAGGGGCCATCCCTTCTGGATCTCCAACTGTGTCCTCCTGACAATGGATGCCAGTCTTTTGGGCTGGGCCATGGTGTTGGAGCAACACTTTCTCCAGGGTCGGTGGACCAGGGAGGAATCTCTCCTCCTGATATACATTCTGGAATTGCAGGCAGTGTTCAATTAATTGACACTGGCCCTGCCTCTAGTACAGAACAGGCCTGTTCAAGTACAATCTGACAACGCCACCACGGTAGTGTACACAAATCATCAAGGCGGCACTCGAAACTGCATGGCAAAGCTGGAAGTATCAAAAATCCTCCGTTGGGTAGAAAGTCATCTGACAGCAATATCGGCAGTGTTCATTCCCGGAGTCCTCAACTAGGAAGCGGATTTCCTCAGTCGTCAGGACGTTCACGCTGGAGAGTGGAGAGGCCGCTGCAGAAATGTCTGCACTGGTGTCAGTAGGTGACTGAGGCAGGGATGACTGGGAGATAGTGGGTGACTGAAGCATGTATGAGTGGGAGATAGTGGGTGACTGAGGCCGGGGTGACTGGGAGATAGTGGGTGACAGGGAGATAGTGGGTTACTGAGGGAGGGGTGATAGGAAGGGGTTGGGTAAGTATGGGAAGAAAGTGGGTGACAGGTATAATAAATGACTAAGGCAGGGGTGATAGGGAGATAGTGGATGACTGTGGCAGGGGTGACAGGGACAGTAAGAGACTGAGGCAGGGGTGACAGGGATAGTGGCTGACTGAGGCAGGGGTGACTGGGAGATAGTGGGTGACTGAGGCAGGGTTGACAGGGATAGTGGGTGACTGAAGCAGGGGTGATAGGGTGACAGTGGGTGACTAAAGCAGGGGTGACTGGTATAGTGGGTGACTGAGGCAGGGATCGCAGATATAGTGGTTGACTGAGGCAGCGGTGACTGGGAGATAGTGGGTAACTGAGGCAGGGGTGACAGGGAAAGTGTGTGACTCAGGCAGGGGTGATAGGGAGATAGTGGGCTGCATATCTCTGCCTCACTGCAGCAGCACATTCCTGCTTCAATGACAGCAGCACATCCCTACCTCACTTATAGCAGCACATCCCTGCCTCGCTGACAGCAGCACATCCCTGCCTCGCTGACAGCAGCACATCCCTGCCTCGCTGACAGCAGCACATCCCTGCTTCACTGACAGCAGCACATCCCTGCTTCGCTGACAGCAGCAGGGCCGGATTAACAATGGGGCGGATGGAGCTGCAGCTCCAGGCCCCCCCATCACAATAGGCCCACAGCATCTGCTGTGCTGCTGCAGCAAGGATTTTTTTTCCCCTGCTACAGCAGCTTGCAAGTGATAGTCTGAAGCACCGCTCCCACCGGCGCGTAGATGTATTATTGATAGTAGTTGGACTGCCTGCGTCTGCTACAGCTGGCTGAACGGCTCAAAACGCCAGCAGTACACAGCCACACTTCGGCAGAGGATCTGGAAACTCAACAGGGGGCGTGGCTACACGGAGTCCAGGGGGCGGAGCTACACGGGACTGTCTCAGGCTGCCTGCTGCGAGTCACATGGCTGCTGCTGTGCTGGCTGTGAGAGGGAGAGTTGAAGCTGATGCACATGCAGGGCAGCCAGTGAGAGTGAACTCTGCTGTAGTGTGTAAGGTAAGAGTGAGTGGGGGGGAATTGTGTGTGTGTGAGCTTCTGTGAATGTGATTTCCATGTGAACTTCTATATGTGTGTGTGTCTTGTATGTGAGGTTCTGCAGGGAGTAGGATATAATATAGCAAGGGTGAGAGAGTGCAGGTGCAGGGAGTGTGTGAGTGTAATATAGCGCAAGGGTAAGAGTGTGTAAGTGTAATAAAGTGCGGGAGCAGGGAGTGTGTGAGTGTGATACAGCGCGGGGGGCGGGAGTGAGTGACTGTAATAGAGTGCGGGGAGCGGGAGTGTGTGAGCGTAATATAGCGCAAGGGTGAGAGAGTGAGTGTAATAGATTGCGGGGACAAGGAGTGTGTGAGTGTGATACAGCACGGGGGGCGGGAGTGTGTGAGTGTAATAGAGTGCAGGGGTGGGAGTGTGTGAGTGATACAGCGCAGGGGGCGGGAGTGTGTGAGTGTAATAGAGTGCGGGGGCAGGAGTATGTGAGTATAATAGAGTGCGGGGGACGGGAATGTGTGACTGTAATAGAGTGCGGGGGCAGGAGTAAGTGAGTGTAATAGAGTGCAGGAGGCAGAGAGTGTGTGAGTGATACAGCGCGGGGGGCGGGAGTGTGTGAGTGTAATAGAGTGCAGGGGCGGGAGTGAGTGAGTGTAATAGAGTGGGGGGGCAGAGAGTGTGGGAGTATGATACCGCGCTGGGGGCGGGAGTGTGTGAGTGTAATAGAGTGCAGGTGGCAGGGAATGTGTGAGTGTTATACAGCACAGGGGGCGGGAGTGTGTGAGTGTAATAGAGTGCAAGGTGCGGGAGTGTGTAAGTGTAATAGAGTGCAGGGGCGGGAGTATGAGTGTAATAGAGTGCGGGGGGCAGGGAGTGTGCGAGTGTGATACAGCGCGGGGCGGGAGTGTGTGAGTGTAATAGAGTGCAGGTGGCAGGGAATGTGTGAGTGTTATACAGCACAGGGGGCGGGAGTGTGTGAGTGTAATAGAGTGCAAGGTGCGGGAGTGTGTAAGTGTAATAGAGTGCAGGGGCGGGAGTATGAGTGTAATAGAGTGCGGGGGGCAGGGAGTGTGCGAGTGTGATACAGCGCGGGGCGGGAGTGTGTGAGTGTAATAGAGTGCAGGGGGTGGGAGTGTGTGAGTGTAGTAGAGTGCGGGGGTGGGAGTGTGATACAGCATGAGGGGCAGGAGTGTGAGTGTAATAGAGTGCAGGGGTGGGAGTGTGTGGGTGTATTAGAGTGCGGGGGTTGTAATGTGATACAGCGTGGGGGGTGGGAGTGTAATAGAGTGCAGGGGCGGGAGTGTATGAGTGTAATAGAGTGCAGGGGCAGGAGTTTAAGGGGCAGACTAGATGGGCAAGGGGCAGACTAGATGGGCCAAGTGGTTCTTATCTGCCGTCAAATTCTATGTTTCTATGAGTGTATGAGTGTAATAGAGTGTAGGGGCGGGAGTGTGTGAGTGTGATACAGCGTGGGGGGCGGGAATGTGTGATTGTAATGGAGTGCAGGGGGCGGGAGTGTGTGAGTGTTATAGAGTGCAAGGGGCAGGGAGTGTGTGAGTGTGATACAGCGCTGGGGGCGGGAGTGTGTGAGTGTAATGGAGTGCAGGGGGCGGGAGTGTGTGAGTGTTATAGAGTGCAGGGGGGAGGGAGTGTGTGAGTGTGATACAGCGCAGGCCGCGAGGGGTGGGAGTGTGGGGCCAATGTGTTTTTCCTACTGAGGCCATTCATTTTTTTTCCGCCCCTTTGGGGTCCAGTGTGTTTTATTTTACCTGTAGGGGCCAGTATTTTTATTTGTATTTTTCTGGCGGTGCCAATGTGTCTGCGAGGGGGGGGGGGATTTGAGGTTAGGGTCAGGCTGCGGGGAGGGGGGGCTAGGGTTAGGCACCCCCGGGGATGGTTAGGGTTAGGCTGCGGTGGTGGTGGGGTGTTTAGGTTTAGGGTACGGGAAAGGTGGGTTAGGGTTAGGGAGGTTAGCTTAGTTAAATAGTTCATGTAGGTATTTTCAACATCGGGATGCCTATGTCGGTATTTCTCTGACGTCCTAGTGGATGCTGGGAACTCCGTAAGGACCATGGGGAATAGACGGGCTCCGCAGGAGACTGGGCACTCTATAAGAAAGATTTGGTACTATCTGGTGTGCACTGGCTCCTCCCTCTATGCCCCTCCTCCAGACCTCAGTTAGATTTCTGTGCCCGGCCGAGCTGGATGCACACTAGGGGCTCTCCTGAGCCCCTAGAAAGAAAGTATATGTTAGGTTTTTTATTTTACAGTGAGACCTGCTGGCAACAGGCTCACTGCAACGAGGGACTAAGGGGAGAAGAAGCGAACCTACCTGCTTGCAGCTAGCTTGGGCTTCTTAGGCTACTGGACACCATTAGCTCCAGAGGGATCGACCGCAGGACCCGTCCCTGGTGTTCGTTCCCGGAGCCGCGCCGCCGTCCCCCTTACAGAGCCAGAAGCATGAAGATGGTCCGGAAAATCGGCGGCAGAAGACTTCAGTCTTCACCAAGGTAGCGCACAGCACTGCAGCTGTGCGCCATTGCTCCTCATACACACTTCACACTCCGGTCACTGAGGGTGCAGGGCGCTGGGGGGGGCGCCCTGAGCAGCAATAAAAACACCTTGGCTAACAAAATAACCACAATATATAGCCCCAGAGGCTATATATGTGGTAATTACCCCTGCCAGAATCCATAAAAAAGCGGGAGAAAAGTCCGCCGAAAAAGGGGCGGAGCCATCTCCCTCAGCACACTGGCGCCATTTCTCCCTCACAGTTCCGCTGGAAGGAAGCTCCCTGGCTCTCCCCTGCAGTCTACACTACAGAAAGGGTAAAAAAGAGAGGGGGGGCACTAAATTTAGGCGCAGTATAACTTATAGCAGCTATAAGGGGACATAATTCAGTTAGTCCCTGCATTATATAGCGCTCTGGTGTGTGCTGGCATACTCTTTCTCTGTCTCCCCAAAGGGCTTTTGTGGGGTCCTGTCTCCTTTAAGAGCATTCCCTGTGTGTGTGTGTGGTGTGTCGGTACGGCTGTGTCGACATATTTGATGAGGAGGCTTATGTGGAGGCAGAGCAGATGCCTATAAATGTGATGTCACCCCCTGCGGGGCAGACACCGGAGTGGATGGACTTATGGAAGGAATTACGTGCAAGTGTCGACTCCTTACATAAAAAATTTGACGACATGCCAAACGCGGGACAGCCAGCTTCTCAGCTCGTGCCTGCCCAGACAATTCAAAGGCCATCAGGGGCTCTGAAACGCCCACTACCTCAGATGGCAGACACAGATGTCGACACGGATACTGATACCAGTGTCGACGACGATGAGTCAAATTTAATGTCCACTAGGGCCATTCGTTGCATGATTGAGGCAATGAAAGAGGTATTACACATTTCTGATATAAACCCAGGTACCTCAAAAAAGGGTATTATGTTTGGGGAGAAAAAACTACCAATAGTTTTTCCCCCATCTGAAGAATTAAATGAAGTGTGTGAAGAAGCGTGGGCTTTCCCCGATAAAAAATTGGTGATTTCAAAAAAATTACTAATGGCGTTCCCTTTCTCGCCAGAGGATAGGTCACGTTGGGAAACTCCCCCTAGGGTGGATAAAGCACTCACACGTTTGTCAAAAAAGGTGGCACTACCGTCTCCGGATACGGCCGCCCTAAAGGAACCTGCTGATAGAAAGCAGGAGGCTATCCTAAAGTCTATATATACACACACTGGTGTTATACTGAGACCAGCTATTGCTTCAGCGTGGATGTGCAGTGCTGCTGCTGCTTGGTCAGATTCCCTGTCGGAAAATATTGACACCCTAGACAGGGACACTATATTGCTAACCGTAGAGCATATAAAAGACTCAGTCTTATACATGAGAGATGCACAGAGGGAGATCTGCCGGCTGGCATCTAGAATAAGTGCATTGTCCATTTCTGCTAGGAGAGGCTTATGGACTCGGCAGTGGACAGGGGATGCAGATTCGAAAAGGCACATGGAAGTTTTGCCTTATAAGGGTGAGGAGTTATTCGGGGATGGTCTCTCAGACCTTGTTTCCACAGCAACAGCTGGGAAGTCAGCATTTTTGCCCCATGTCCCCTCACAGCCTAAGAAAGCGCCGTATTATCAGGTACAGTCCTTTCGACCCCAGAAAAACAGGCGGGGAAAAGGCGGGTCCTTTCTGTCTAGAGGCAGAGGAAGTGGAAAAAAGCTGCAACACACAGCAGGTTCCCAGGAACAAAAGTCCTTCCCCGCTTCTTCCAAATCCGCCGCATGACGGTGGGGCTCCACAGGCGGAGCCAGGTACGGTGGGGGGCCGCCTCAAAAATTTCAGCGATCAGTGGGTTCGCTCACGGGTGGATCCCTGGATCCTTCAAGTAGTATCTCAGGGGTACAAGCTGGAATTCGAGGCGTCTCCCCCCCGCCGTTTCCTCAAATCGGCCTTACCGACAACTCCCTCGGGCAGGGAGGCTGTGCTAGAGGCAATTCACAAGCTGTATTCCCAGCAGGTGATAGTCAAGGTACCCCTACTTCAACAAGGACGGGGTTACTATTCCAGACTGTTTGTGGTACCGAAACCGGACGGTTCGGTGAGACCCATTTTAAATTTGAAATCCTTGAACACATACATAAAAAGATTCAAGTTCAAGATGGAATCGCTCAGGGCGGTTATTGCAAGCCTGGACGAGGGGGATTACATGGTATTCCTGGACATCAAGGATGCTTACCTGCATGTCCCCATTTACCTTCCTCACCAGGAGTACCTCAGATTTGTGGTACAGGATTGCCATTACCAATTCCAGACACTACCGTTTGGACTGTCCACGGCACCGAGGGTGTTTACCAAGGTAATGGCAGAAATGATGATACTCCTTCGAAAAAAGGGAGTTTTAATTATCCCGTACTTGGACGATCTCCTAATAAAGGTGAGGTCCAAGGAGCAGTTGCTGGTCGGAGTAGCACTATCTCGGGAAGTGCTACAACAGCATGGCTGGATTCTAAACATTCCAAAGTCACAGCTGGTTCCTTCCACACGCTTACTGTTCCTGGGGATGATTCTGGACACAGAACAGAAAAAAGTGTTTCTCCCGCAGGAGAAAGCCAAGGAGCTGTCATCTCTAGTCAGAGACCTCCTGAAACCAAAACAGGTATCGGTGCATCACTGCACACGAGTCCTGGGAAAAATGGTGGCTTCATACGAAGCAATTCCATTCGGCAGGTTCAATGCAAGGACCTTCCAGTGGGACCTCTTGGACAAGGGCGACACAAGAAGCAGGATGGCGATGGCAGAAGCCACAAGGATTCTCCGATGGGCGGAAAATCACTCATTCCGGGAGTGGACAACTGGGAAGCAGACTTCCTCAGCAGACACGACCTACACCCGGGAGAGTGGGGACTTCATCCAGAAGTCTTCCTACTGTTGGTAAACCGTTGGGAAAGGCCACAGGTGGACATGATGGCGTCCCGCCTCAACAAAAAGCTAAAGAGATATTGCGCCAGGTCAAGGGACCCTCAGGCGATAGCTGTGGACGCTCTAGTGACACCGTGGGTGTACCAGTCGGTTTATGTGTTCCCTCCTCTGCCTCTCATACCAAAGGTACTGAGAATAATAAGAAGGCGAGGAGTAAGAACGATACTCGTGGTTCCGGATTGGCCAAGAAGAGCTTGGTACCCAGAACTTCAAGAAATGATATCAGAGGACCCATGGCCTCTACCGCTCAGACAGGATCTGCTACAGCAGGGGCCCTGTCTGTTCCAAGACTTACCGCGGCTGCGTTTGACGGCATGACGGTTAAATTCCGGATCCTAAAGGAAAAGGGCATTCTGGAGGAAGTCATTCCTACGCTGATAAAAGCCAGGAAAGAAGTAACCGCAAACCATTATCACCGTATTTGGCGAAAATATGTTGCGTGGTGTGAGGCCAGGAAGGGCCCTACAGAGGAATTTCAGCTGGGTCGTTTTCTGCACTTCCTACAGTCGGGAGTGACTATGGGCCTAAAATTGGGTTCCATTAAGGTTCAGATTTTGGCTCTGTCGATTTTCTTCCAGAAAGAACTGGCTTCACTGCCTGAAGTTCAGACTTTTGTTAAGGGAGTGCTTCATATTCAGCCCCCTTTTGTGCCTCCTGTGGCACCTTGGGATCTCAATGTGGTGTTGAGTTTCCTGAAATCACATTGGTTTGAGCCACTTAAAACTGTGGATTTGAAATATCTCATGTGGAAAGTGGTCATGTTATTGGCCTTGGCTTCGGCCAGGCGAGTGTCAGAATTGGCGGCTTTGTCATGTAAAAGCCCTTATCTGATTTTCCATATGGATAGGGCAGAATTGAGGACTCGTCCCCAGTTTCTCCCTAAGGTGGTATCAGCTTTTCACTTGAACCAACCTATTGTAGTGCCTGGGGCTACTAGGGACTTGGAAGATTCCAAGTTACTGGACGTAGTCAGGGCCTTGAAAATTTATGTTTCCAGGACGGCGGGAGTCAGGAAAACTGACTCGCTTTTTATCCTGTATGCACCCAACAAAATAGGTGCTCCTGCTTCTAAGCAGACTATTGCTCGCTGGATTTGTAGCACAATTCAGCTGGCGCATTCTGCGGCTGGATTGCCGCATCCTAAATCAGTAAAAGCCCATTCCACAAGGAAGGTGGGCTCATCTTGGGCGGCTACCCGAGGGGTCTCGGCTTTACAACTTTGCCGAGCTGCTACTTGGTCAGGGGCAAACACGTTTGCAAAATTCTACAAATTTGATACCCTGGCTGAGGAGGACCTGGAGTTCTCTCATTCGGTGCTGCAGAGTCATCCGCACTCTCCCGCCCGTTTGGGAGTTTTGGTATAATCCCCATGGTCCTTACGGAGTTCCCAGCATCCACTAGGACGTCAGAGAAAATAAGATTTTACTCACCGGTAAATCTATTTCTCGTAGTCCGTAGTGGATGCTGGGCGCCCATCCCAAGTGCGGATTGTCTGCAATACTTGTATATAGTTATTGCCTAACTAAAGGGTTATTGTTGAGCCATCTGTTGAGAGGCTCAGTTATATTTCATACTGTTAACTGGGTATAGTATCACGAGTTATATGGTGTGATTGGTGTGGCTGGTATGAGTCTTACCCGGGATTCAAAATCCTTCCTTATTGTGTCAGCTCTTCCGGGCACAGTATCCTAACTGAGGTCTGGAGGAGGGGCATAGAGGGAGGAGCCAGTGCACACCAGATAGTACCAAATCTTTCTTATAGAGTGCCCAGTCTCCTGCGGAGCCCGTCTATTCCCCATGGTCCTTACGGAGTTCCCAGCATCCACTACGGACTACGAGAAATAGATTTACCGGTGAGTAAAATCTTATTTTTGACAGCCAGCATGCCAACCATCGGGATCCTGATACCAACCCCATTAAAACATATATAATAACCCAAAAATTGGGCCTGATTCTGAGTCAAACTCAGGCACATCTTTGTGTGCATCTTTTGCCTCTGTAGTGTGTGCGACTTTATCCTGATCTTAAAACACAAACGTCAAAACCTGCACCTGCCCCATGCTATGTGCAGATCTCTGACAGACCTACTGCCTCCAATGTTAGCGATGAATCATCTGATTTCGCTACAACTGCAGTGACACTCCTATAACATGTCCATAAGATGGTGCGTCTCCGTGTGTCTTATGCCATTCCCCAGTCAGGAGCCCCTAATACATTATACTGTAGCTATGTATTGGATATTAGCAATTTGGGTTTGAATCTATCTATCTATCTATCTATCTATCTATCTATCTATCTATCTATCTATCTATCTATCTATCTATCTATATGCTGGGTCACCTCAGTTTTCCCTGTTCTGCCCTGTCCAGGCGACACCATCCAACCCCACCATTCCTTCTCAGTATAACTACTTATTACAAAAGTAAACTTTTTTTTTACATATAGAAAGATTTCACATTCATGACATCGCTGAGCGACCTGTAACCTCTTTCGTTGAGAGGTTTCATATTTATGTCATCACTAAGTGCACCATTTTCTATATTACAGTCACGTTAACAAGAGATGTTTTCCTTTGGTCATTTTTAGATTGTCACATTACACTGTTGATATAATTGAAGAAGTGAGGGAGACTGAGGTTTTTCAAGGTAGGTGCTAGTCACACCTCCTGTGCAGACCACGCCCTCACAACATCAACCACACCCCTAACATTACTAGTCACACACCCATGGTGTTTTCACATCCCCTGCCGTGGCATAAAATAGGCCCTTCATAAATTTCAGCTCCAGGCCCATATGGACCTTAATCTGGCACTGGACAGCAGCACATCCCTGCTTCGCTGACAGCAGCACATCCCTGCCTCGCTGACAGCAGCACATCCCTGTCTCGCTGACAGCAGCACAGCACTGCTTCGCTGACAGCAGCACATCACTGCTTCACTACCAGCAGCACATCCCTGCCTCACTGGCAGCAGCACATCCCTGCCTTACTGACAGCTGTATATAGGGCCTAATTCAGACCTGATCCCTGCTGTGCATATTCACACAACAGGAGATCAGGTCTGAAGTGCGTGTGTGCTGGTGCCGCAGTGCACCGGCACATGCCAGAGATGCGATCAGCATCTCTGCCCAGTGAGCGCCTCTGCCTGATTGACAGGCAGAGGCGGTCACTGGGCAGGAGGAGTCGGGCCAGCGGCGTTGTGCCGCCCTTTTGGGGGCACAGTCAGGACAACGCAGACATGACCGGACCGTATGGGGGCGGGCCGTGACGGCTGCGTGACCCGGACAGCAACGGGCCTTATTTACTAAAATCTCAGATAAATTTTATGGCATTTATGTGCAGTCTAGTTTGCACAGTTGATAGAGTGTTGATCTTGCACTATCAATGTAAGCCTCACATAGGTTTGATACACATGTAAGTTTGTTTTTATTTTACTACATTGTGGTTTGTGGCTCTATACCATGTAATGCATGTCTTTTAACAGTAGTCAAGTCTTCCAATGTGCTTGTTAGTGAAACCCAATAGATAGCTTTATTTTATTTTGTTTCTTCAAATATTGAATGCATATGTCTTATAACTTTTTTTTTTTTCAATATACAGGTTGAGTATCTGTATATACATTTTTATTATAAGATTTTCAATGACACAAGTACATCCAAGTTGCAGATTATGGATTGTGAAGGACAAATCAACCATATAAACAATTTAAGCAATTTAAATTGCATGCAGGTAGTAGAATATCAAACTCCTTGGATGAGAGTTGGTCGTAATAAACTAGGATAGAAAAGAATAAAGTAGAAAATAAGATTTTAAACCTACCGGTAAATCTTTTTCTCGTAGTCCGTAGAGGATGCTGGGGACTCCGTAAGGACCATGGGGATAGACGGGCTCCACAGGAGACATGGGCACTTTAAGAAAGACTTTAGTTCTGGGTGTGCACTGGCTCCTCCCTCTATGCCACAGTTAGAGAAACTGTGCCCAGAGGAGACGGACAGTATGAGGAAAGGATTTTGTTAATCCAGGGCAAGATTCATACCAGCCACACCAATCACACCGTATAACTTGTGATAAACTACCCAGTTATCAGTATGAAAAAACAACATAGCATCAGTGCAGGACCGATGCAACTATAACATAACCCTTATTGAAGCAATAACTATATACAAGTATTGCAGAAGTAGTCCGCACTTGGGACGGGCGCCCAGCATCATCTACGGACTACGAGAAAAAGATTTACCAGTAGGTTTAAAATCTTATTTTCTCTAACGTCCTAGAGGATGCTGGGGACTCCGTAAGGACCATGGGGATTATACCAATGCTCCAAAACGGGCGGGAGAGTGCGGATGACTCTGCAGCACCGATTGAGCAAACATGAGTTCCTCCTCAGCCAGGGTATCAAACTTATAGTATTTTGCAAAGGTGTGTGAACCCGACCAAGTAGCAGCTTGACACAGCTGTAGTGCCGAGACCCCTCGGGCAGCCGCCCAAGAAGAGCCCACTTTCCTCGTGGAATGGGCCTTGACCGATTTCAGTAACTGCAATCCAGCCATAGAATGCGCTTGCTGAATCGTGTTACAAATCCGGCGAGCAATAGCCTGCTTTGAAGCAGGGGCACCAATCTTGTTGGTTGCATACAGGACAAACAGCGCTTCAGTTTTCCTGACTCTAGCCGTCCTGGCCACGTAAATTTTCAAAGCCCTAACCACATCAAGTAACTCGGAATCCTCCAAGTCACGCGTAGCCACAGGCACCACAATAGGTTGGTTCATATGAAAAGATGAGACCACTTTTGGTAGGAATTGAGGACGGGTCTGCAATTCCGCTCTATCCACATGGAATACCAAATATGGGCTTTTATGTGACAAAGCCGCTAATTCCGACACTCGCCTAGCCGAAGCCAAGGCTAATAACATGACCACCTTCCATGTGAGATATTTTAACTCCACTGTTTTAAGTGGTTCAAACCAGTGTAATTTTAGAAAACTTAACACCACGTTAAGGTCCCAAGGTGCCACCGGAGGCACAAAAGGAGGCTGAATATGCAGCACTCCTTTTACAAAAGTCTGATTTTCTGGAAGAGAAGCCAATTCTTTTTGAAAGAAAATGGATAAGGCTGAAATCTGGACCTTAATAGAGCCTAATTTTAGGCCCAAATTCACTCCAGTTTGTAGGAAGTGAAGGAAACGGCCCAGATGGAATTCTTCCGTAGGAGCATTCCTGGCCTCACACCAAGAAACATAATTTCGCCATATACGGTGTAATGTTTTAACGTTACATCCTTCCTAGCCTTTATCAGCGTAGGGATGACCTCAACCGGAATGCTAGGATCCGGCATTCAACCGCCATGCCGTCAAATGCAGCCGCGGTAAGTCTTGGAACAGACAGGGCCCCTGATGCAACAGGTCCTGTCTTAGAGGGAGAGGCCACAGATCTTCTGTGAGCATTTCCTGCAGATCCGGATACCAGGTCCTCCGTGGCCAATCTGGAACAATGAGGATTGTTCTCACTCCTCTTTGTCTTATTATCCTCAACACCTTGGGTATGAGAGGAAGAGGAGGAAATACATAGACCGACCGGAACACCCACGGTGTCACTAGGGCGTCTACAGCTACTGCCTGAGGGTCTCTTGACCTTGCGCAATACCTCTGTAGCTTTTTGTTGAGCCAGGACGGCATCATGTCTATCTGTGGCAGTTCCCACCGACTTGTAATCTGTGCAAAGACTTCCTGATGAAGTCCCCACTCTCCCGGATGTAGGTCGTGTCTGCTGAGGATGTCTGCTTCCCAGTTGTCCACTCCCGGAATGAACACTGCTGACAGTGCGCTTGCGTGATTCTCCACCCAGCGAAGAATTCTGGTGGCTTGTGCCATCGCCACTCTGCTTCTTGTGCCGCCTTGGCGGTTTACATGAGCCACTGCGGTGACGTTGTCTGACTGGATCAGAACCGGTTGGTCGCAAAGTAAGGTCTCCGCTTGACGTAGGGCATTGTATATGGCCCTTAGTTCCAGGATGTTGATGTGAAGACAAGTCTCTTGACTTGACCAAAGACCTTGGAAATTTCTTCCCTGTGTGACTGCTCCCCAACCTTGGAGGCTTGCGTCTGTGGTCACCAGGATCCAGCCCTGAATGCTGAATCTGCGTCCCTCGAGAAGGTGAGCACTCTGCAGCCACCACAAGAGTGATACCCTGACCCTGGGGGACAGGGTGATCAACCAATGCATCTGTAAATGTGACCCGGACCACTTGTCCAGTAGGTCCCATTGGAAAGTCCTCGCATGGAACCTGCCGAATGGAATGGCCTCGTATGATGCCACCATCTTTCCCAGGACTCGAGTGCAGTGATGCACTGACACCTGTTTTGGTTTCAATAGGTTCCTGACAAGAGTCATGAGTTCCTGGGCCTTTTCTATCAGGAGATAAACCCTCTTCTGGTCTGTGTCCAGAATCATGCCCAAGAAAGACAGACGAGTAGTAGGAATCAACTGCGACTTCGGGATATTGAGAATCCAGCCGTGTTGCTGTAACACTTTCAGTGAAAGTGATACGCTGTTCAGCAACTGCTCTCTTGATCTCGCTTTTATGAGATCGCCCAAGTACGGGATAATTGTGACACCTTGCTTGCACAGGAGCACCATCATTTCCGCCATTACCTTGGTGAAAATTCTCAGGGCCATGGAGAGACCAAACAGCAACGTCTGAAATTGGCAATGACAGTCCTGTACCGCAAATCTGAGTTACGCCTGATGAGGTGGATAAATGGGGACATGAAGGTATGCATCCTGTACACAAATGCGGACAACAGGTGTCAAGCCGTGTGTTGCCTTTGTCAAGCTGTAATAAGTAGGGATAAGGACGTTAACCACCTCGGAACATCCTCCCTTATACGTCACCTGCAGCGCATTCATCATAAGTCAGTGACAAGTTCAAAAACTTTGGATGACAGTGGAAGCAGTCCACTAACCACTAAATCCCTTCCTCTTGTAACCAAGCTCCTGCAAACCACACCACCAACTCCCTCAGTGTCAATTTCCTCCTTAGACAGGAGAGCCAATAGTCCTGCAGGCCATGTCACTGGCAAGTCTGACGAGTCCTCTCCTGCCTGGGATTCCTCCGATGCATCCTTGAGTGTAACGCCTACTGCTGCTGGCGCTGCTGTTGTTGCTGCTGGGAGTCGATCGTCATCCCAGAGGGGAAGTCGGAAGACCACTTGTACTTCTTCCAGTAAGCAATTGACTGTCCAACAGTCCTTTGCGAGGAAGATGAAATATCACAGCAGTCATCCTGCTGCAAAGCGGATAACTCAGGTCTGGGTGGTGAGAAACGTGGTTCCGGTATCCATTGTTAATTTAGAGGCAACTAGAGACTTGATTGAGGTACTGTGTCCCCGGTACCAAATACCCTCTAGGTTCCATTTCTCTAGGCAGGCGATACCGAAAATGTACACAGACCTCAGAAAAAGAGTCACCAGTGTCCTAAAAAATGCAGTTGTACCCAATGTCCACTTGTCTGTGGTTAAGTGGAGCAGGGCAGACTCAGGACTATATGACTGTGACAGCCCACTGGGTAGATGTATTGCCTCCCGCAGCAAGAACAGCAGCGGCGGCACCAGTAGCAGCATCTCGCAATTGCCAACTCGTTCCTAGGCAGGCTACGCTTTGTATCACCGCTTTCCATAAGAGGCACACAGCTGACAACCACTTACGGAAACTGAGGAACATCATCGCAGAATGGCTTACCCCAATTGAACTCTCCTGGGGATTTGTGACATCGGACAACGCCACCAATATTGTGCGTGCATTACATCTGGGCAAATTCCAGCACGTCTCATGTTTTGCACATACATTGAACTTGGTGGTGCAGAATTATTTAAAAAACGACAGGGGCGTGCAAGAGATGCTGTCGGTGGCCCGAAGAATTGCGGGCCACTTTCTGCCTTCAGCCACCGCATGCCGAAGACTGGAGCACCACCAAACATTCCTGAACCTGCCCTGCCATCATCTGAAGCAAGAGGTGGTAACGAGGTGGAATTCAACCCTCTATATGCTTCAGAGGATGGAGGAGCAGCAAAAGGCCATTCAAGCCTATACATCTGCCCACGATATAGGCAAAGGAGGGGGAATGCACCTGACTCAAGCGCAGTGGAGAATGATTTCAACGTTGTGCAAGGTTCTGCAACCCTTTGAACTTTCCACACGTGAAGTCAGTTCAGACACTGCCAGCCTGAGTCAGGTCATTCCCCTCATCAGGCTTTTGCAGAAGAAGCTGGAGACATTGAAGGAGGAGCTAAAACAGAGCGATTCAACTAGGCATGTGGGACTTGTGGCTGGAGCCCTTAATTTGCTTAACCAGGATTCAATCTGTTGAAATCAGAGCACTACATTTTGGCCGCCGTGCTCGATCCTAGATTTAAAACCTACATTGTATCTCTCTTTCCGGCAGACACAAGTCTGCAGAGGTTCAAAGACCTGCTGGTGAGAAAATTGTCAAGTCAAGCGGAACGTGACCCGTCAACAGCTCCTCCTTCACATTCTCCCGCAACTGGGGGTGCGAGAAAAAGGCTAAGAATTCCGAGCCCACCCGCTGGCGGTGATGCAGGGCAGTCTGGAGTGAGTGCTGACATCTGGTCCAGACTGAATGACCTGGCAACGATTACTGACATGTCGTCTACTGTCACTGCATATGATTCTGTCACCTTTGAAAGAATGGTGGAGAAAAAGAGGCAATTTGGAGGCCCTTGCACAAACTGGCTTTATTCTACCTAAGTTGCCCTCCCTCCAGTGTGTACTCCGAAAGAGTGTTTAGTGCGGCCGCTCACCTTGTCAGCAATCGGCGTACAAGGTTACTTCCAGAAAATGTGGAGAAGATGATGATCATCAAAATTAATTATAATCAATTCCTCCGTGGAGACATTCACCAGCAATTGCCTCCAGAAAGTACACAGGGATCTGAGATGGTGGATTCCAGTGGGGACGAATTAATAATCTGTGAGGAGGGGGATGTACACAGTGAAAGGGGTGAGGAATCGGAGGATGATGAGGTGGACATCTTGCCTCTGTAGAGCCAGTTTGTGCAAGGAGAGATTGATTGATTCTTTTTTGGTGGGGGCCCAAACCAACCAGTCATTTCAGTCAGTCGTGTGGCAGACCCTGTCGCTGAAATGATGGGTTCGTCAATGTTTTTCTTTTCAATCTAAACCCCTGCAGTTTTCTGTAAGCATCTGCTTCGCAATGATGATCAACAAGTCACAAGGGAAAACACTCAGGGCTGGAGGCGTAGATCTTAGGACCAGCTGCTACAAGCATGGCAGAGGTGTCACTATCACTGGTGACACACAGAGAGGCGGCGAGGGAGATTGTAATGCAGTGCGCGCAGATAAGCAGCGCAATGGTAAAAAGGAGGCATGGTCTCATAGGTAGGGGCGTGGCCTGAATCACCATTTTGTTGCTGCGGGTATCCCGGGGGTTGGGGGCTGTACCCGGGGACTAGTGTGTGAGTGGTGCTGGCTCCTGCACAGTGACAGAAACTGGGTGTTGCACGTAATGTCACAGTAAAACACCCATATTCTGTCACTGAAGAAGAGCAGGCACTTTGGTGTCACCCCACTTGGCGGGTGACACTCGGGTGTGTGCCGCAACCCCGTTGTGATGCCACTGACCCATGGGAAGCTTTACGTGGCTTACCCATGTGTTAGTAGCCCCAAGCATCTTTTGTGTTAGTCCCTGAAGAAAAACTTCAAATATTGTTTACAATTTTGTAATCAATGGCCTAATTCAGTAAGGATTGCAAATTCTGCCAAGTAACAGAATTTGCAATCCTTTGGTTCGCATGCTGGGGCCACCCATCACAGGGCATGGCCACCCAGCATGCCGCCTCCCTTCTTGACCACGCTGAAATTGCAGTCTCAGTGCAGTTCAGCGTGATCATAAAAAATGGGTTAGCCTCCTGTTGGTGCAGACTGTACGTGTGCGCAGGAAGCCGCCACCATTTTTGTGATCGCAACGGCTGCATGTGATGTCATGCAGCCGCTCTGACCACGCCTCCTGTTTCTCCGTTGAAGCCCTGCCCCCGCACCGCTCCATCTCCGACTTTGAAATGGAGTGTTGCTGACCCCCCCCCCCCCCGCACCGATTGACAGTCACAGAAAATGCAGGCGCATGCGTATGCTCTTAGCAATTTTTGCAGTTGGATTGCTTATTGTGATTGCAATCCAACCTGAATCAGGCTCTATTACCTATCACAATGCACTGCAGGTAGTACAAAATGGGGTTAATATAGGAGAAAACCCCCCAGAGCTGTGCTCCTTAACTGTCCCTGGTGGCTAGTGGAGCGGCTGCCCAGTAATCAGTGTCCACGCCAGTGCGCACACGGCCCGCCCCCTACAGCCATGCTGGATCACGGTATAGTGTGGGCACAGAAGCCCCTTACCTCCCTTTCATCAGCGGCCTCGTGATCCCGGAGGGCGGTGTGTGTGTGACTGACCTTAGGAAGAAACCGGAGCCTCCGCTGCAGTGACCCAGCAACCAGGGCACGGGAGTATACTGCGCCGCTGGGAGTGATGGAGCTGCAGTAAAGATGTCTATTAGACCTAGCCTGCTGCAGCCCTTGTACATTCTTATAAAAAAAGTTCTTCTTTTCTTGTCAAAATTAATAGCTAAGTATAGGCTGCCTGAGGCAGCCCCCTGTTAAGTGTCCTGCTACTGAAGGCACCAACTACAAACTGAGCTCCCTGTTCATGGAAGCGAGGTTATAGAGCAGGGGGCGCTGAGCATCTTGGGAACAGTCAAAAGCTTTGAGCCTGTTGGTGCCTCAGATCAAGATCCTACTCTACACCACAATGTGAATCCTTGTGGAGTCCAGTGTACCCCACAGAAGAAATGAATGTGTCACACCCATTGGCAGCAACATTAGAATAGCTGCTGATGGGCACAATGGAGAAAGGAAGGGGGAAAAACATTTGAATCCAGCACATATATGTAATTTGAATATGTAATTTGTACCTTCCTACTTTAAAATGTAATGGATGAACCTCACCCTGTGAGAACTATCTTCATGATCAAGAGATCTCATATGCAAGATAAGTATGTGTTGGCAGAGGCGCTCACTGGGCAGAGATGCTGATCGCATCTCTGGCATGTGCCGGTGCACTGCGGCACCAGCACACACACACACACACTTCAGACCTGATCTCCTGTTGTGTGAATATGCACAGCAGAGATCAGGTCTGAATACAGCTGTCAGTAAGGCAGGGATCTGCTGCTGCCAGTGAGGCAGGGATGTGCTGCTGTCAGTGAAGCAGTGATCTGCTGCTGCCAGTGAGGCAGGGATCTGCTGCTGCCAGTGAGGCAGGGATGTGCTGCTATAAGTGAGGCAGGTATGTGCTGCTGTCAATGAGGCAGGGATGTGCTGCTGTCAGTGAAGCAGGGATGTGCTGCTGTCAGCGAGGCAGTGATCTGCTGCCCACTATCTCCCTATCACCCCTGCCTGAGTCACACACTTTCCCTGTCACCCCTGCCCCAGTTACCCACTATCTCCCAGTCACCGCTGCCTCAGTTAACCACTATACCTGCGACCCCTGCCTCAGTCACCTACTATACCAGTCACCCCTGCTTTAGTCACCCACTATCTCTGTCACCCCTGCCTCAGTCAACCACTATCTCCATATCACCCCTACCTCAGTCACCCACTATCCCTGTCACCTCTGCCTCAGTCACCCACTGTCACCCTATCACCCCTGCCTCAGTCACCCACTATCCCTGTCACCCCTGCCTCAGTCTCCTACTGTCCCTGTCACCCCTGCCACAGTCATCCACTATATCCCTATCACCCCTGCCTTAGTCACTGACTATCTCCCAGTCACCCCGGCCTCAGTCACCCACTATCTCCCAGTCATACATGCTTCAGTCACCCACTATCTCCCAGTCATCCCTGCCTCAGTCACCTACTGACACCAGTGCAGACATTTCTGCTGCGGCCTCTCCACTCTCCAGCGTGAACGTACTGACGACTGAGGAAATCCGCTTCCCAGTTGAGGACTCCGGGAATGAACACTGCCGATATTGCTGGCAGATGACGTTCTACCCAACTGAGGATTTTTGATACTTTTAGCTTTGCCATGCAATTTCGAGTGCCGCCTTGATGATTTGTGTACACTACCGTGGTGTCGTTGTCCGATTGTACTTGAACAGGCCTGTTCTGTACTAGAGGCAGGGCCAGTGTCAATGAATTGAACACTGCCCGCAATTCCAGAATGTTTATCGGGAGGAGAGATTCCTCCCTGGTCCACCGATGGTGAAGGGTCGTCATCACGGCCATGACCTTGGTGAATTTCCGAGGTGCCGTGGCCAAACCAGAAGGCAGGACCTGAGATCCAAAAACTAACCAGGCACAACACTGCTTAGCTTCCAACATCAGATGAGATTGGACATATCCAGTGTGATGCGGCTGTAGATGATTTTTGCTGTTTCTAACTTCTACTTCTAACTACTGGTACATCAATGAATAAGTTTCAAAATATAATGCATCAAGAGAACGGTGTTGGTAGTATAAAACTACCTACAGCACCTGGTATTCCCAGGTGGTCTCACATCCAAGAACAAACCAGGCCCAAAATCAGGTGATATTGGGCATATACAGTGTGGTGTGGCTGTAGATGAGCTTAGTGGTTTCTGTTAGAGTTCTTCTACTTCTAACTACTCGTACATAAATGAGTAAGCAGCCGATTTATTAAACCTGGTGAAATGATAATTTGCATGGTGATAAAGTACCAGCCAATCAGCTCCTAATTGCCATGTCACAGGCTGGGTTTGAAAAATGACAGTTAGGAGCTGACTGGCTGGTACTTTATCACCTTGCACTTTATCAGTTCACCAGGCTTAATAGATCTGCCCCAATGTTTCAAAATGGAATGCATCAAGAGAACGGTGTTAGTATTGTAAAAATACACACAGCTCCTGGTATTTCCTTGTGGTCTCCCATCCAAGTACTAAAACCAGGACCAACACTGCTCAGCTTCCATGATCAGGAGAGATTGGGCAAATCCAGTGTGCTGTGGCTGTAGATGAGCTGGTGGTTTCTGTTACAGCTCTTCTACTTCTAACTTCTGGTACATAAAAGAATACATGTAAAAATTAAATGTACCAAGAAAATGGTGTTGGTAGTTTAAAAACACCTAAAGAATCTGATACTACCAAGCAGTCTCCCATCCATGTATTAACAAAGTCCAATACTGCTTTGCTTCAAAAATCAAATGAGATTGGGCATATCCAGTGTGGTGTGGCTTTAGATAAGCTTTGTGGTTTCTGTTAGAGCTCTTCTACTTCTAACTACTGGTACATTAATGAATATGTATAAGGTTGTAGTTTATCCAATATGCCTTTACTACCTTACCTTTCAACCCCCCCTCCCTCCCCTCTTCTCCTTATAGCTTCCTTAGTTCTCTCCTCCTCGTGTGTGCGTTATTTGTTTTCTCATACGTCCTAGAGGATGCTGGGGTCACATTAAGAACCATGGGGTATAGACGGGATCCGCAGGAGACATGGGCACTTTAAGACTTTCAAAGGGTGTGAACTGTCTCCTCCCTCTATGACCCTCCTCCAGACTCCAGTTTTAGTATTGTGCGCAGTGATACTGGATGCACTACAGGGGAGCTCTACTGAGTTTCTCTGAAAAGACTTGTTAGTTTTTTTTATTTTCAGGGAGGCTGCTGGCAACAGTCTCCCTGCTTCGTGGGACTTAGGGGAGAGAAGTATGACCAACTTCTAGTGAGTTCAATGGCTCTGCTTCAGGCTGACAGGACACCATTAGCTCCTGAGGGTGCTGATCGCTGGGTACGCCTAGATGCACACTCCCGCAGCCTGCCGTCACCCCCTTACAGAGCCAGAAGACAGGTGAGTAGCAGAAGAACAGAAGACTTCTTCTTCAGTGACGGCATTCTGAGGTACCGAGCAGCGAGCGGAACGCTGCGCGCCATGCTCACACACAAACACAGGCACTGCAGGGTGCAGGGCACGGGGGGGGGGGCACCCTGGGCAGCATAAATTCCTCACAAAAGGCTGGAAAAAGTGGACATTAGTGCCTGGGCACTGTCCTTACCCCACTAGCGTAATTAATTATTTCTGAGCGGGACAGATACGCGCCATTACAGCGGCGGGGCTTCTTCCTCACCTCACCAGAACATCTTTAGAGCATTACAAGTCTATCACTATAGAGTTTATTATTTCCCAGACTGTGTACTTTTGGCGCTGGATTGTGAGCTGAAAAATCCTGTGTCCCTCTGACAGATTTACTGACGGTCTGTCCCCCATAAGCCGGTGTGTCTGTGGGTACTTGGTATATGTGTGTCAACATGTCGGTGGCTGAATTTTTTTCCCAAGAGGAAACTATATTAGGAATGCAGACATATGATGGTGGCCCTGTTGGCACCACCAATAACTGACTGGGTAAATGTTTCAGTAATATCAGAGTAAGGTTGGATAAATCTGTGTCCCAGACACAGACGTAGAGAATAGATGTGATATTCATGGCTATGTTTCTTTTCCCTCAGGCCCCGCTGGGTCGCAAAAATGTTATTTTGCCCAGTTACTACACACTGATACTGACACGGATACTGATACTTATGTCGACCATAATGTTTCCTGATTAGATCCAATATTGGCAAGGAGCATTCAGTACATGATTGTGGATATTAAGGACATATTAAAATCACTGAAGACCCTGCTGTTCCTGACAAAGGGGTCTATATGTATGTATATATAGATATATAATGAAAGCTGATGTAACGTTCCTCCATCTCTGTTTGAGAAAGTCTGGGCCAGCTCGACAAGATGGTTTCAAATCCCCAAAAGGATTCTGGTTGTTTATTCATTTCCCGCCGCGGACAGAATAAAGTGGGAGTCACCCCCTGTTCTGCACGGGGCCCTGTCACAAATCCAGCGGATCGTATGCAGGAAGCTACATTATTTCTAGTTATGTAACCACGGGTACATTACTTAGACCTGCCATTACATGTGCATGGGTGAGTAGTAGTATTCAAGAATTGGTCGAATACCTTGTCATCCGATATAGATACCCTGGAGAGATGGGATACTCCTTACGTTGTATCATATCAAGGACACTGCAGCATACTTACGTGAGACTGCAAGGGATATAGGACTCTTGAGTTCACGGGCCAATTTCATGGCAGTGTCGGATAGGAGGGCATTGTGGATTCACCAAGAGAATGCTGATGCTGACTCCAAGAAGAAAGGGAGTCTCTTCCCTATGAAGGTGAAGCCTTGTTTGGTGACTGCCTAGTTAATTTGATCTCGGCAGCTCCCGCAGGTAAGTCAACCTTCTTGCCCTATGTTCCCTCCCAACGGATGAAGACGCATCATTATCTGATGCAGTCATTTCGGCCCAATAGATATGCAAGAAGTTAAGATTCCCCTTTCTTTGCAGGTAGAGGAAGGAGAAGAGAGAAGAGGTCTGCATCCTCTTCAAGATCGCAGGAGCAGAGATCATCCTCTGCTTCTGCCAAATCCACTGCATGACGCTGGGGCTCTCTTGCAGGAGCCCGCACCAGTGGGGGCACGTCTAAAACTCTTCAGTCAGTTCTGGATTCATTCGGACATGGACTCGTGTGTTTTACAAATAGTGTCCCAAGGGTACAAACTGGGGTTTCAAGATGTTCCCCCTCACCGATTGTTCAAACATTAAGTTACTGTGCTATTCCTGGGTTATATAGCGCTGGGGTATGTGCTGGCATACTCTCTCTCTGTCTCTCCAAAGGGCCTTGTGGGGGAAATGTCTTCAGTAAAAGTATTCCCTGTGTGTGTGGTGTGTCGGTACGCGTGTGTCGACATGTCTGAGGAAGAAGGCTATATTAGAGAGGAGCGGGAGCAAATGAACGTGGTGTCTCCGCCGACACCTGATTGGATGGATATGTGGAATGTTTTAAATGCTAGTGTAAACTCATTGCACAAAAGATTAGACAAGGCAGAAGCTTTGGGACAGTCAGGGTCTCAACCAATGCCTAATCCTATGTCGCAGGGACTGTCAGGGTCTCATAAGCGCCCACTATCCAGATTGTTGACACAGATACCGACACGGATTCTGACTCCAGTGTCGATTACGATGATGCAAAGTTACAGCCAAAATTGGCAAAATACATTTGATATATGATTATGGCAATAAAAGATGTTTTGCACATCACAGAGGAGCCCCCTGTTCCTGACAAGAGGGTACATATGTACAAGGGAAAGAAGCCTGAGGTAACCTTTCCCCCCTCACACGAGCTGAACGAGTTATGTGAAAAAGCTTGGGAATCTCCTGCAGATTTCCAAAAGGATTCCCCTTTCCCATCAACGGATAGGTTACGATGGGAATCCTCCCCTTGGGTGGACAAAGCATTAACACGCTTATCCAAGAAGGTAGCCCTCCCGTCCCAGGATACGGCTACCCTCAAAGAGTCTGCTGACCGCAAACAGGAGATTACCCTGAAGTCCATTTATACACATTCAGGTACCTTACTCAGACCGGCAATTGCGTCGGCCTGGGTGTGTAGTGCTGTAGCGGCATGGACGGATACCCTAGATAAGGCTACTATTTTATTGCCCCTGGGGCATATAAGAGATGCTGTCCTATATATGTGTGTATGCAAACTACAGGTGGTGCTGCAGGGCTCACACCCTTTTACTTGTCTTGTAGAGCAACTCTGGAGCTGTTACTGGGTCCAGCTGCTGCAAGAAATCAGCTTGAATGCTTCAGGGGCTTGGGCATGGCCAACATGAGCCCCACACTGATGGGGGTGTATAAAGCGATCTAGGGGTCATCCAAGCGCAACCCCACAAAGGCCGCCATGCCCTGCGTGACCATTTTCTCTTTTCATATGCAGACGAGGGTTGCAGCCAACTATGCCCATTGCTTGGATGACATCACTGTATGCAAATCCGTCTGCTGCAGACCTTTCCCCAGGAATGCTTGTACTAGTTGTTGCATATGGTTTGATGTTTGAGGGTGCTTCAGTATTAGGCAGCTTTCCGCCCTCTCATGTTCATCTGAAAATATGTGGTCTCCCTGCAGTTCCCTTGTGCTTCCTCAGTTGAATCTCCTTAACTTGACGGGTGTGTGCCCGAGCAGCCGCCCTCCACAGCCCTATCCCAGCACATGCTTTTCTTGCGTATGAGATCTCTTGATCATGAAGATAGTTCTCACAGGGTGAGGTTCATCCATTACATTTTAAAGTAGGAAGGTACAAATTACATATTCAAATTACATATATGTGCTGGATTCAAATGTTTTCCCCCCTTCCTTTCTCAATTGTGCCCATCAGCAGCTATTCTAATGTTGCTGCCAATGGGTGTGACACATTCATTTCTTCTGTGGGGTACACTGGACTCCACAAGGATTCACATTGGGGTGTAGAGTAGGATCTTGATCTGAGGCACCAACAGGCTCAAAGCTTTTGACTGTTCCCAAGATGCTCAGCGCCCCCTCCTCTATAACCTCGCTTCCATGAACAGGGAGCTCAGTTTGTAGTTGGTGCCTTCAGTAGCAGGACACTTAAGAGGGGGCTGCCTCAGGCAGCCTATTCTTAGCTATTAATTTTGACAAGAAAAGAAGAACTTTTTTTTATAAGAATCTACAAGGGCTGCAGCAGGCTAGGTCTAATAGACATCTTTACTGCAGCTCCATCACTCCCAGCGGCGCAGTATACTCCCGCGCCCTGGTTGCTGGGTCACTACAGCGGAGGCTCCGGTTTCTTCCTAAGGTCAGTCACACACACACCGCCCTCCGGGATCACGAGGCCGCTGATGAAAGGGAGGTAAGGGACTTCTGTGCCCACACTATACCGTGATCCAGCGTGGCTGTAGGGGGCGGGCCATGTGCGCACTGGCGTGGACACTGATTACTGGGCAGCCGCTCCACTAGCCACCAGGGACAGTTAAGGAGCACAGCTCTGGGGGGTTTTCTCTTATATTAACCCCATTTTGTACTACCCGCAGTGCATTGTGATAGGTAATAGAGCCTGATTCAGGTTGGATTGCAATCGCAATAAGCAGTCCAACTGCAAAAATTGCTAAGAGCATACGCATGCGCCTGCATTTTCTGTGGCACCCCGCAGTTAATGCGATCGCCTCTGACTGTCAATCGGTGCTGGGGGGGGGGGGGTCAGCAACACTCCATTTCCAAGTCGGAGATGGAGCGGTGCGTGGGCAGGGCTTCAAAATGGGGTCGGCAACGGAGAAACAGGAGGCGTGGTCAGAGCGGTTGCATGACATCACATGCAGCAGCTGCGATCACAAAAATGGTGGCGGCTTCCTGCGCACACATACAGTCTGCACCAACAGGAGGCTAACCCATTTTTTATGATCACGCTGAACTGCACTGCGACTGCAATTTCAGCGTGGTCAAGAAGGGAGGCGGCATGCTGGGTGGCCCCAGCATGCGAACCAAAGGATTGCAAATTCTGTTACTTAGCAGAATTTGCAATCCTTACTGAATTAGGCCCATTGATTACAAAATTTATTTGTAAATATTTGAAGTTTTTCTTCAGGGACTAACACAAAAGATGCTTGGGGCTACTAACACATGGGTAAGCCACGTAAAGCTTCCCATGGGTCAGTGGCATCACAACGGGGTTGCGGCCCACACCCGAGTGTCACCCGCCAAGGGGGGTGACACCAAAGTGCCGGCTCCTCTTCAGTGACAGAATATGGGTGTTTTACTGTGACATTACGTGCAACACCCAGTTTCTGTCACTGTGCAGGAGCCAGCACCACTCACACACTAGTCCCCGGGTGCAGCACTCAACCCCCGGGATACCCGGAGAAACAAAATGGAGATTCAGGCCAACAGGCCACACCCCTACCTATGAGACCATGCCTCCATTTTACCATTGCGCTGCTTATCTGCGCGCACTGCATTACAATCTCCCTCGCTGCCTTTCTGGGTGTCACCAATGATAGTGACACCTTTGCCATGCTTGTAGCAGCTGGTCCTAAGATCTACGCCTCCAGCCCTGAGTGTTTGCCCTTGTGACTTGTTGATCATCATAGCGAAGCAGATTCTTACAAAAAACTGCAGGGGCTTAGATTGAAAAGAAAAACATTGACGAACCCATCATTTCAGCAACAGGGTCTGCCACACGGCTGACTGAAATGACTGGTTGGTTTGGACCCCCACCAAAAAAGAAGCAATCAATCTCTCCTTGCACAAACTGGCTCTACAGAGGCAAGATGTTCACCTCATCATCCTCCGATTCCTCACCCCTTTCACTGTGTACATCGCCCTCCTCACAGATTATTAATTCGTCCCCACTGGAATCCACCATCTCAGATCCCTGTGTACTTTCTGGAGGCAATTGCTGGTGAATGTCTCCACGGAGGAATTGATTATAATTCATTTTGATGATCATCATCTTCTCCACATTTTCTGGAAGTAACCTCGTACGCCGATTGCTGACAAGGTGAGCGGCTGCACTAAACACTCTTTTGGAGTACACACTGGAGGGAGGGCAACTTAGGTAGAATAAAGCCAGTTTGTGCAAGGGCCTCCAAATTGCCTCTTTTTCCTGCCAGTATACATACGGACTGTCTGACGTGCCTACCTGGATGCGGTCACTCATATAATCCTCCACCATTCTTTCAAAGGTGACAGAATCATATGCAGTGACAGTAGACGACATGTCAGTAATCGTTGCCAGGTCCTTCAGTCCGGACCAGATGTCAGCACTCACTCCAGACTGCCCTGCATCACCGCCAGCGGGTGGGCTCGGAATTCTTAGCCTTTTCCTCGCACCCCCAGTTGCGGGAGAATGTGAAGGAGGAGCTGTTGACGGGTCACGTTCCGCTTGACTTGACAATTTTCTCACCAGCAGGTCTTTGAACCTCTGCAGACTTGTGTCTGCAGGAAAGAGAGATACAATGTAGGTTTTAAATCTAGGATCGAGCACGGTGGCCAAAATTTATTGCTCTGATTTCAACAGATTGAATCCTGGTTAAGCGAATTAAGGGCTCCATCCACAAGTCCCACATGCCTAGCGGAATCGCTCTGTTTTAGCTCCTCCTTCAATGTCTCCAGCTTCTTCTGCAAAAGCCTGATGAGGGGAATGACCTGACTCAGGCTGGCAGTGTCTGAACTGACTTCACGTGTGGCAAGTTCAAAGGATTGCAGAACCTTGCACAACGTTGAAATCATTCTCCACTGCGCTTGAGTCAGGTGCATTCCCCCTCCTTTGCCTATATCGTGGGTAGATGTATAGGCTTGAATGGCCTTTTGCTGCTCCTCCATCCTCTGAAGCATATAGAGGGTTGAATTCCACCTCGTTACCACCTCTTGCTTCAGAGGATGGCAGGGCAGGTTCAGGAATGTTTGGTGGTGCTCCAGTCTTCGGCACGCGGTGGCTGAATGCAGAAAGTGGCCCGCAATTCTTCGGGCCACCGACAGCATCTCTTGCACGCCCCTGTCGTTTTTTAAATAATTCTGCACCACCAAATTCAATGTATGTGCAAAACATGGGACGTGCTGGAATTTGCCCAGATGTAATGCACGCACAATATTGGTGGCGTTGTCCGATGTCACAAATCCCCAGGAGAGTCAAATTGGGGTAAGCCATTCTGCGATGATGTTCCTCAGTTTCCGTAAGAGGTTGTCAGCTGTGTGCCTCTTATGGAAAGCGGTGATACAAAGCGTAGCCTGCCTAGGAACGAGTTGGCATTTGCGAGATGCTGCTACTGGTGCCGCCGCTGCTGTTCTTGCTGCGGGAGGCAATACATCTACCCAGTGGGCTGTCACAGTCATATAGTCCTGAGTCTGCCCTGCTCCACTTAACCACGGACATGTGGACTAGTGGACATTGGGTACAACTGCATTTTTTAGGACACTGGTGACTCTTTTTCTGAGGTCTGTGTACATTTTCGGTATCGCCTGCCTAGAGAAATGGAACCTAGATGGCATTTGGTACCGGGGACACAGTACCTCAATCAAGTCTCTAGTTGCCTCTGAATTAACGATGGATACCGGAACCACGTTTCTCACCACCCAGGCTGACAAGACCTGAGTTATCCGCTTTGCAGCAGGATGACTGCTGTGATATTTCATCTTCCTCGCAAAGGACTGTTGGACAGTCAATTGCCTACTGGAAGTAGTACAAGTGGTCTTCCGACTTCCCCTCTGGGATGACGATCGACTCCCAGCAGCAACAACAGCAGCGCCAGCAGCAGTAGGCGTTACACTCAAGGAGGCATCGGAGGAATCCCAGGCAGGAGAGGACTCGTCAGACTTGCCAGTGACATGGCCTGCAGGACTATTGGCTCTCCTGTCTAAGGAGGAAATTGACACTGAGGGAGTTGGTGGTGTGGTTTGCAGGAGATTGGTTACAAGAGGAAGGGATTTAGTGGTCAGTGGACTGCTTCCGCTGTCATCCAAAGTTTTTGAACTTGTCACTGACTTATGATTAATGCGCTGCAGGTGACGTATAAGGGAGGATGTTCTGAGGTGGTTAACGTCCTTACCCCTACTTATTACAGCTTGACAAAGGCAACACACGGCTTGACACCTGTTGTCCGCATTTGTGTACAGGATGCATACCTTCATGTCCAAATTTATCCATCTCATCAGTCGTACCTCAGATTTGCGGTACAGGACTGTCATTGCCAATTTCAGACGTTGCTGTTTGGTCTCTCCACGGCCCAGAGAATTTTCACCAAGGTAATGGTGGAAATGATGGTTTTCCTGCGCAAGCAAGGTGTCACAATTATCCCGTACTTGAGCGATCTCATAAAAGCGAGATCAAGAGAGCAGTTGCTGAACAGCGTATCACTTTCACTGAAAGTGTTACAGCAACACGGCTGGATTTTCAATATCCCAAAGTCGCAGTTGGTTCCTACGACTCGTCTGTCTTTCTTGGGCATGATTCTGGACACAGACCAGAAGAGGGTTTATCTCCCGATAGAAAAGGCCCAGGAACTCATGACTCTTGTCAGGAACCTATTGAAACCAAAACTTGTGTCAGTGCATCACTGCACTCGAGTCCTGGGAAAGATGGTGGCATCATACAAAGCCATTCCATTCGGCAGGTTCCATGCGAATACTTTCCAATGGGACCTACTGGACAAGTGGTCTGGGTCACATTTACAGATGCATTGGTTGATCACCCTGTCCCCCAGGGTCAGGGTATCACTCCTGTGGTGGCTGCAGAGTGCTCACCTTCTCGAGTGACGCAGATTCGGCATTCAGTACTGGATCCTGGTGACCACAGATGCAAGCCTCCAAGGTTGGGGAGCAGTCACACAGGGAAGAAATTTCCAAGGGCTTTGGTCAAGTCAAGAGACTTGTCTTCACATCAACATCCTGAAACTAGGGGCCATATACAATGCCCTACGTCAAGCGGAGACCTTACTTTGCGACCAACCGGTTCTGATCCAGTCAGACAACGTCACCGCAGTGGCTCATGTAAACCGTCAAGGCGGCACAAGGAGCAGAGTGGCGATGGCACAAGCTACCTTTGCATTTTTCTCCCAAACGAAGGACACTAGAATGAAAATTTTAAAGCCTCCTGTTAGTGCTTCATCTACACGGTATAGCCCTGAATTTTCCAATGCGTAGCTCTTTGCAAAAGAGAGATATTGGCAAGGAAAAGCTGTCTTGTACCTTTGCATTTTTCTCCCAAACGAAGGACACTAGAAAGAAAATTTTAAAGCCTCCTGTTAGGCCATCATCTACACGGCATAGCCCTGAATTTTCCAATGCGTAGCTCTTTGCAAAAGAGAGATATTGGCAAGGAAAAGCTGTCTTGTACCTTTGCATTTTTCTCCCAAACGAAGGAAACTAGAATGAAAATTTTAAAGCCCCCTGTTAGTGCTTCATCTACACGGCATAGCCCTGAATTTTCCAATGTGCAGCTCTTTGCAAAAGAGAGATATTGGCAAGGAAAAGCTGTCTTTCAACTCTTCCACAACTGAAAAACAGATAGTGTTCCCAAGCCTTCCATCCTGTAATATCTTCAGTCTCTCGTCAATGAAGAAAACAATCCCTCCAGCAGACTCTTCAACCACGATACAAGATCACAGCCAAAAGGGCGAGAAGCAACTACACTTGCGTTTAACCAAAATGGCAGTGCACCAAAACATAAGCTGACACAATCATGGAGAATGAGCCAGCATATATGCTCTTCTATCTATATTTTGCAAACCTGCTCTTGTCCCCTCCAGCTGCTCCATGTAGATTTGACGCCTGGCAAGGTGCATAACCCACTGACAAGCAGGCACACTCCTGCATGAGTTTTCACTCTCACTAGCAGGATGATACACATTCATTTGCATGTGCTCCACCTCTGACACACCGCCCACCCAACCACCCAGTCACCAGAGCCACCCACAAGCCAACTGGCTCCGTGATTTAATTTGCACAGTGCAGTCATCCAGGCAGCATGTCCTTCTCAATGGAATAATCTCTGGTTCCATGGAATCTTCCGCATTGGAATGCTGCGGAACAAAAAGGATTTAAACATTCAGCTTGCTAGCATTCAATGTACCTGCGGCTTGGCTCTAGCATATGGGTCTTCATCCTGTGGCCCTCCAGCTGCTGTGAAACTACACATCCCAGCATGCCCTGCCACAGTTTTGCTATTAAGGTATGCTAAAACTGAGGCAGGGCATGCTGGTATATGTAGTTCCACAGCAGCTGGAGGGTCGCAGGTTGAAGACCCATATTCTAGCATGCCTGTTCTATGATGCATGTTCCGTGATGTCACAATCAGCTTGGAATGGGGTGTCTAGCATGCATTTGCTGACAGCCACTTGAGGGAGACACACATCAGGAGATGCAGCATATCGGAGGTCTTCGATGCCTTTCCTGCAAATGCACACCACCAGCTGCTGGTCTGGACACAAAACAATACCCACAATTGAAGGCTCAAAATGCCCAACTACAGGATTAATGTAAGTAGTGAATTTTGGAATGAATTTAGAAGTAGGAAATTAAGTTAGTTCACAAGTACATTCAAATTCCGATCTAAAGTCTAGGTAGGCCTCACGTCCTGGCAGCCCCCAGCATTTAAAAATGCCTTGATTAGAGGTAGGGAATTAAATGTAGATAAGAAGTAGACACAAAATAACACTCCACAGAGCAATTATCAGGTGTCTTTATCAATTGTTGCATTTAAAAAATCAAGCAATTAGGGAACACAATGTTGCGACAATGTAACCCTATTTGCAAAATAGTACTAAATAAGTTTGTCGATGTAAGACATTTGCAAAGGCGCAAACAAAACACGCTGGAAAATGCAACTGAATCTGTTTTTGGAGGTTAGAATAGATGCAGGATCAAGTAGCTCAATGGGTAGGGTGTTTGATTAGAATTCAACAGGTTATAGATTTGAATCCTGGGTATGATAGTTTGAGGTGTTATTTAATAAAGTATGTTTATATATTAGTCACACATGGCTTACTTGTACAAATGGCATGTCACCAGTTAGTGCTGACTGCTGATATGCCATTTGCACAAACACGCCATGTGTGACTGTATATGCATTTAAGGAGGGCACCCCGGCAATACCACAAACCATTGAGTGTCAAGTATACTAGATATATCTTCATATCTCATGTGCTTTCTCTGAGACCAATCTTGTTATGCCCCTTCCCCACAAGGCATGCGCCTTTTGTCCATATTGCAAAAATGGGGAGGGGAGGGGGGGGGGGCATATAATTCTCTGTCACAGGGCACCAAAAAGTCTAGTTATGGCTCTGGTATGCATTATGTAATCTGGCAGACCATATCTCCAACACTGGCTGGTTGGAATAGAAATCCGGTTATCTATGTGAGCAAATGACCATCAACGATTTACTCTCAAACACTAGAAAATGGACAAACATGGTCCCCTAAACAAATTGGTTAAATTTTGGGTTTAACCAATTTGTGTAATGACCATTTTTGACCACTTTTCTAGTGTTTGGGAGCAAATGGTTAATTGACATTTGCTACTATACATTACCAGATTTTCATTCCATCCATCCAGACTGGATAGATAGCCTGACAGATAATTGTGTAGTGTACGCCCAGGATAACTGTCAGTTGTGCTTTCTTTTATGACGGCACATAAATGGGTGGGCAGATCCAGAGCAAGCACTGCCCACTCATGCATAGTTGTCAACTGATGTGAAGTTCCAGGGGGCAATCTCAGTTATAAAGAAAAGTATCTGGAAATTGTCCCTAGTTTAAAAAAAAAATAAAAAAAAAATTGATCAACTCCATTTATTTAGTATGATATCCCAGCAGTCAGAACAACATACTTTATTAAATAACACATCTCAAACTACCATACCCAGGATTCAAACCTATAACCTGTTGAATTCTAATCAAACACCCTACCTATTGAGCTATTTGATCCTGCATAAAAATTGTGAACATTATATGAAGCTATTGGTACTTTGCAAAAAAAAAAGTATCAGCATTACAACGCAGCAGATCCATGCAGTTTGCAGCCACACACTACATGTATCTGCTCAGCAACAATGCTGATTATTTCTTCACAAAGTACAAGGTGAGCTCCAAACAGAATTCTCTAGCTTAGAATTATACCTTTCTATGCCAAACCTAAAAGTCGGGCCCCCCACCCTGGGATCCCCCAGAGGGAGGCCTGCACCGTCATGCGGCAGGCTTGTCCGTTTTGGAAGCAGGCTGATGGGCAGCCCAGGCTTGCTTCAGTCTGGGCTTGGCAGGTCTGGAAGCATGAGCTTGCTTTGGGTATGCCTGACCTTGGGTACGCTTTACCTGAGGGATGAAAGGGCCAAGGGAAAGTACTTT
The DNA here is from genome assembly GCF_028390025.1 of Pseudophryne corroboree. NCBI lineage: Eukaryota > Metazoa > Chordata > Amphibia > Anura > Myobatrachidae > Pseudophryne > Pseudophryne corroboree. The sequence continues at coordinate 228,821 of NW_026970442.1, forward strand.
TAGCCTTCTGCGTGGTAGGAGTCATACGAGGTAGGCAAGCTGTTTTAGCAGTAGCCAGATCAGCTACAATCTTATTGAGGTCTTCTCCAAAGAGAGTGTCTCCCTTGAAAGGAAGCACCTCCAGGGTTTTCTTGGAATCCATATCCACCGACCAGGATCTCAACCAGCTGTATAAAGTATTACCTTGGAACTGGCTCTCCACTCCCCATTATCTGGTTATCATGGCTTCCTCCTCCAGTGTCCAGACTCGCTTGCTGAAGCTCGGCCACTTCTTCCTAGCAGCAGGCTACTGGATCACTGGGCAGCAGAGGTGCTTGGGAGCCGGAAGGGGGCGGAGCAATCAGGCAGGCAGTTGCAGTGCTGCCCAGCTATCTGTGGTGTGAGAAGAAGCAGGGGCACCCCACCGCTGGCAGTGCTGCAGCTAGCGGTGGTGGCAGCGGCGAGGCTGCTGGGCTGGGTCTTGAAAAAGGTGGAAAGAAGGGTGTTACGGCATGGAATGTACAAACTGCGAGACCCTGCTGGTAGCGCCTTTGTCTATTTAGTAGGAAGGGCACGTAACAGCCGGGGGGCAATGGAGGAAGCCCCTTTAGGGCTGGAGCCCCTTCAGGGCTGGAGCCCGGCGGCAACTGACTCCGTTGTCTCTGGCAGTTCTGCCCCTGGACTAGAGGAATGGTCAAGAACATGGCAACATTTAATGCCAAAAAATGCAAAATCATACACGTCTCAAAAATGCAAAGGCTAACTATAATATTAAGGGCATTATAATGGCAAGAGGAAAGCTATCTAAGTATTACTATTTCAGGTGAGCAATGTAACAAAGCAATAGGAAAGGCAAGTCAGATGCTTGTTTGCATAGGTTAAAGAACCAGTAGCAGAAAAAAGTAATACAGGTTGAGTATCCCATATGCAAATATTCCGAAATACGGAATATTCCGAAATACGGACTTTTTTGAGTGAGACTGAGATAGTGAAACCTTTGTTTTTTGATGGCTCAGTGTACACAAACTTTGTTTAATACTCAAAGTTATTAAAAATATTGTATTAAATGAACTTCAGACTGTGTGTATAAGGTGTATATGACACATGAATGAATTCTGTGAATGTACACACACTTTGTTTAATGCACAAAGTTATAAAAAATATTGGCTAAAATGACCTTCAGGCTGTGTGTATAAGGTGTATATGAAACATAAATGCATTTTGTGCTTAGATTTAGGTCCCATCACCATAATATCTCGTTATGGTATGCAATTATTCCAAAATACAGAAAAATCCGATATCCAAAATTCCTCTGGTCCCAAGCATTTTGGATAAGGGATACTCAACCTGTAATGCCACTGTATAGGTCCTTGGTACAGCCACATTTAGAATCCTGTGTTCAGTTCCAGAAGCCATATCTCCAGAAGGCTGTAAATACATTAGGGCAACTAAAATTGTGCATGGCCTACATCACAAAACTTACCTGGAAATACTAAAAGATTATGTGTATAGTTTGGAGAAGGGAAGAGGGAACATACAGTAATAGAAACATTTAAATATATAGGGAGGAATGTAATAGGGTGTGAGAATCAGAAAGTGAGAGATTTTGTGTTTTTTCCTGTTGTTTTTTTTTTTTTTTCATTGTTTGTTTTTTAAAGTGGCAATCCTTTACATGGCAAAACCAGGTTGATATTTGCCATGTAAAGGATTGCCACCGTGGGCATGTGTAGAAGGGGCACTGCTACTGTTGGCATTATGTGTGTAAGCTGCACTGATATGGTGGTTATGTGTATAAAGGGCACTGCGACTGTGGGTATTATTATTATTATTATTATTATTATTATTACATGCGGTGTAATGACAATAAGATAGTGCTACTGTGTGGCGTATTTTGATTTGGGGTGCTATTGTGTGGCCATGCCCCTTCCTTGTGATACCACACCTTCTTTTTTTAAGGAGCGCACTGTCCCTTTATTAAGTATTGGAGAGAGGGCCCAAATTAATAGTTTGCAGGGAGGCGCCAAACACCCTAGCACTGGCCCTTTGGTAGGGGACAGGATTTGCTTCTGCTTGTGCACATCTGTTATGATTGCCAGCCAACAGCACTGGTTTTGCCTATAACACTAACTATAAATATTTTGAATTGGTCCTGGACCACCAATCCAAGGCACCCCTGCAAGTGTCCTGAGGCACCCCAGGGTGCAGTTTGAGAACCACTGGTCTAGTGAGTACCCAGGATAATTATTGTAGCTGGTCTGCGGGTAACAGCTCTCAGATCCACTTCTAGAAAAAATGCAGCAATGTAATTTGAGTGACAAACTGCAGAGATGAACCCTTTCTGTGACTGCTGCACAGGGATCACACAAACTCTATTCATAGGGCAGACTTCACTTAGGGGAGATGTTCTCACCCCGCAAAGAAGTGCGAGTATATACCGCACTTACGGTACCATTGGATTTACAGATATTTTCTTGCAATACACTATGGGGGTCATTCTGAGTTGATTGCTCGCTAGCAGTTTTTAGCAGCCATGCAAACGCATTGTCGCTGCCCACTGGAGAGTGTATATTCACTTTGGAGAAGTGCGAACACTTGAGCAGCAGAGCGCCTGCAAAATCGTTTCAAAATAAGACCAGCACTGTAGTTACACTTCGTGTGCGTTGATTCTAACAACCGAGGGACGGCTTTTGATGTCACACACCCATCCAGCGAATGCCCAGCCACGTCTGCATTTCTTCTGCCACGCCTGCATTTTTCCAAGCACTCCCTGAAAACGGTCAGTTGACACCCAGAAACGCCCTCTTTCTGTCAATCTCCTTGTGGCCTGTTCTGTGATTGGAATAATCGCTAGAACTAGTGCAAAACCACAATGGACTTTGTACCCGTACGATGCGCATGCACATTACGGAGCATGCGCATGCACAGATTAGCCATTTTTTTTCAACTGATTGCTGCGCAGCGAACAACGGCAGCAAGCGATCAACTCGGAATGACCCCCTATATACATAGAAACATGGATTTTTACTGCAGGAATTATGGTTAGTTTAGGGGTATCGGTTAGGGTCAACAGAGGTGTAGCTAGGGGTCCAAGCGCCCCTGGCAAAGTAAGGGACTGGCGCCCCCCCTTTCGATAAAGCATTGCAGTCCATTGGCGGTTACCATGTTGGAGCCACAGCAACTGACCCCCTCCCCCACACGCTGCCCTACATCATCGGCTGGGATTCACTGTTGGTGTGAAGCCACTGGGAACATTCTGGTAGCATTAGCAGCAGTCTGTGTCATAGATAGGGAAGGCAGAAGGTTAACTAGCTAATAGCAGTCTGTTGGCAGCAGAGGCTGGGCGGGGGGCTGAGAATGAGCCAACGCTGATCAGTGTCCAGTCTGCTCAGACAAAAATATTTTGTGATCAGGGCTGGTTCTAGACCAAAGGAGCCAATAGCAAAAATTTCCTTTGGCACCCCCCCCCCCCCCCCACACACACACACACACACACACACACACACACACACACACACACACACACACACACACACCAAAAAAGAACATATCCCAGTTTAACATAACGCTATGTGGTGCAAGGTGTGGAGCTGGTCACTTGTATCAGACCTCTGACATTTGCCTTTTCACCCATATTGCATACTTTTTCTTGCAGGTTGTGTCTTAATTCAAGAAGTGTTCTAAGTACTTCAGCTTAGTATCTTTACTGACCCCTCTTTACCCCACACTACATAACTGACCCCTCTATACCCTACACTACATCACTGACCTTTCTATAACCATCACTGCATTACTGACCCCTCTATACAGTACACTGACCTCTATATACCTGCTAGTACATCCCTGATGCCTATATTCCCTAAGCTAAATCCCTGATGCCTCTATTCCCTACGCTACATCCCTGACGCCTCTATTCCCTATGCTACATCCCTGACGCCTCTATACCCTACGCTACATCCCTGATGCCTCTATTCCCTACGCTACATTCCTGATGCCTCTATAACCTACGCTACATCCCTGACGCCTCTATACCCTACGCTACATCCCTGACGCCTCTATACAGTACAATGCATTACTGATCCCTCTAGACCATACATCCTCATTACATCAGAGAGATAGTGAAACACTGGAAAAAATAAGGATAAAGTGGACTACAGAAACTGATGCTCTAAACAAAGGAGAGAGAGAGAAAAGCACAAGGGAAAGTGGGCAATCGGAACACCATAGAGAGAGGAGAGATAGAAATGCCTGAAAAAGTAAAGGGGGTTGGGTATGGCATCCGGCGCTCGGGATTCCAGCAGTCACATGATACCTAATCCTAATCCTAACCCTCTGGGGGGGTGGCGGATAGGGCTAACCCTCAGGGGGTGGCAGCTAGGACTAACCCCCCCCCCCCTCCTAGTGCCTTCCCTAACACCCGCTCCCCCGGTCCTAACCCTCCCTCCAATACTCGCCTTCGGGATGTTGGCTGTCTGTGTGCCGGCACCAGTCTCCCAAGTGGTGTCAGGATTCCAACATCTGTCAAATGACCGCCGGTATACCGTCTGCCGGGATGGTAAATGTATCCTGAGGACAGGTAGTGAGTGTGGAGGGATAGGTGGTTCAGTAAAATGTAACAGCTCAAACTGCGATCATTCACTGATAAATTGATTTATAGCTCTCCCTTTTTAACCATTGCAGTCATAAAAGCAATGTTTTTTAAACTTTTAAATAAAGCTTGTTAGCATCCCCAGCACACTGTATATGCTGGGAGATGTAGTTCTCAATATGAAAACATTTAATTACTGTATGAACTCTAATTCCCCAACTGAAACCTCTCACAAACACACACTCCTAAATCTAGTACACACACACACACACACACACACACACACACACACACACACACATTTCCCCAGTACTGACAACTCTCATCACTTCCACACACTGACAACTCCCTCCTGCTCCTCTCCCCACTGACACTGACAGCTCCCTCACAGTCACACACATCCTCCACCCCCCCACCCCCCCCCACACACACACTGATAGCACACATGCACAAATCCCCCCTTCCTCGACACTAACTGTCACGGACTGCTTGGGCAGCAGGGGGCAGGCTCTGACTTGAAGTGCTGAAATTCAACAGCTCTCTCGAACTTGCAAGGCATGGCTGTGCAGCTGTCTCCAGCCATCTCCTTGCCCACTGTGTAATTTGTGGCGTTCTCTGATGTTCCCCGCTCTGCCTCTACAACCGGCACATAATGTACAGCAGTGGTGACTCCTGAGTATGGGCCTGGAGAACTCCGCCTACCGGGGGGTAGGGATTAATAATTTCAAAGGGGCAGAGCTAGGAGTGAAGCAGTGGACAGCAGTTGAGGGGCGTTTCAAACTGTAACAGGGTTGGGACAATTTCAGTATCCTTCCCTCACCGTCTAATTGGTCAGTCCCACGCTGATTGCCATAGCGCCCTTTTCGAGACTGCAGAACTCTATCCCTTAGCCACGGTTGGCACAGCTGGATGGTGCCCCTGGCAAGTGCCATCCTGGCCAAGGGGTAGATACGCCCCTGAGGGTCAGGGCCAGCAACAGAAATCTTGGGGCCCAGTACACTGATATCTCTGGGGCCCCCTCAACCCCCCCTTAACTTGGCAGAGGGATCTTTAAAAAAAAATGGAGCCTTTGACTCGGACCGTCAGTGAGGCCGGCAGGTGGTTTTCATACTGGGCTATCCAGCTCTTCGGTGACGGTGGCAGGGACATTCAGAAAAGGGCCAGCACAGCAACATGCATAATAATGGCAATACAGTATGGACCACAGGGACTGGACAAAGTGATGGGGTAAAAGGAGGGGGGAGGGTTTAGTTGGCCTGTTAATTGTTTTCCTGCTTAAATTGAGCAGTTGGTGGATACACTTTAAAAAGCAATATTGGCACTGTGGCCCCATTATTTCTGTTCTTAATACTTGGAGCCCTGAACAAGTGTCCCCTTTGTCCCCCCTGTCACCGGGCCTGTTCAGGCGTTACCTATGGAGAAGCTGCGACATGACATCCTAGGACACGATACTGCACCATGCATCACCATTATATTTCAGTGTGCCTTGTCAATATTTAAATCTTGTTCTGTGTGACGTGAGTTGTAAATGGTTGAAAATCTCTGTGCTACAGTATCGTCACCATGTAGTTATAACAACACCGCAAAACCACCAAAAGACGTGTTTTGGTAGAGGGACTGCTGGAGGGGCCCATTGGGGCCCCCAGTTTGCTACCCCACCCCAGTATACCTGTGCTGTAGCCAGTGGAAGGGGCACTATCTTCCCGGTGATCTCTTCGGGAAGATGGTGCCGCACATAGAAAGCAAAGACTCTGGCTGCACTCTCCTGCCCTCGCTCTAAGCAAGGTGATCGGGCCACAAAAGGACCCCTGTCGGACCCCTGCCGGACCCCGGCCTGTGGGCCACAAAAGGATGCATTGGGGGCGGCATGCGGCCCATGGGTTTGACACCCCTGCCCTAGAGTATCAAAATTTGTTTCACGGCACCCCTAGGCCAAAGTTTTTTTTATTGAGAAATTCAGAAAAAAATATAAAATTAAGTAAATTGTGTTTATAGCATGTCATCCTCAGGTTCAGTTATGTTGTGAGGGAATGGTTTTGCCAATTTAATAAAGTATAAATAATTTTAATTGGTCCTGGACCACCAAACTATGCTACCAGTGCAAGAACCCCAGTTTGGAAACTACTGCCATAAAATAAACCTTTTTTGTTTTTTTTAAACTACATGTAATACACCTTAGAGCTCAGTTCCTAAAAGGTTTTAAACCCTTGCATACAGTAAACTACACATATTTAAAAATCCTACACCGGGCACAAGTGCTCACGGGCCAATTTCATGGCAGTCTCGGATAGGAGGGCATTGTGGATTCACCAAGGGAATGCTGATGCTGACTCCAAGAAGAAAGGGAGTCTCTTCCCTATGAAGGTGAAGCCTTGTTTGGCGACGGCCTAGTTCATTTGATCTCGGCAGCTCCCGCAGGTAAGTCATCCTTCTTGCCCTATGTTCCCTCTCAACGGATGAAGACGCATCATTATCTGACGCAGTCATTTCGGCCCAATAGATATGCAAGAAGTTAAGATTCCCCTTTCTTTGCAGGTAGAGGAAGGAAAAGAGGGAAGAGGTCTGTAGCCTCTTCAAGATCGCAGGAGCAGAGATCATCCTCTGCTTCTGCCAAATCCACTGCATGACGCTGGGGCTCTCTTGCAGGAGCCCGCACCAGTGGGGGGCACGTCTAAAACTCTTCAGTCAGTTCTGGATTCATTCGGACCTGGACTCGTGGGTTTTACAAATAGTGTCCCAAGGGTACAAACTGGGGTTTCAAGACGTTCCCCCTCACCGATTGTTCAAATCAGCCTTAGTCAGCAGGGAGAAGGTTTTTATTCAAGCCTCTTCGTGGTCCCGAAGCCGGACGGCTCAGTCAGACCAATCTTAAATCTGAAATCCCTTAATTTCTACCTAAAGAAATTCAATTTCAAGATGGAATCTCTCAGGGTAGTGATCTCCAGTCCGGGGGATAAAGGAGATTTCATGGTTTTGGTAGACATAAAGGATGCCTACTTATATGTTCCCATTTAGCCACTGCATCAAGCAGCAGCTACCTGAGGTTTGCAATTCAGGATTGTCATTACCAATTTCAGACGTTGCCGTTTGGTCTGTCCACGGCTCCGAGGATTTTCACCAGGGTGATGGCGGAAATGATGGTTCTCCTTCGCAAGCAAGGAGTCACAATTATCCCGTACTTGGATGATCTCCTGATTAAGGCGAGATCCAGGGACCAGTTAGTGCAAAACATCTACTCTCCCTGACAGTTCTTCAACAACATGGTTGGCTCCTAAATTTGCCAAAATCGCAGTTGGTCCCAATGACGCGGTTGTTGTTTTTGGGAGTGATACTGGACATTGAAGAGGTTTTCTTCTAGTGGAAAGGCTCTGGAGATCCAGAGTCTGGTCAAACAAATTCTGAAGCCAGCAAGAGTGTTAATCCATCAATGCATTCAGTTGCTGGGGAAGATGGTTGCGGCCTACGAGCCCATTCAGTTTGGCAGGTTCCATGCCAGAGTGTTCCAGTGGGACCTGTTGGACAAGTGGTCCGGATCCCACCTACACATGCACCGGAGGATAATCCTGTCTTCCAAGACCAGAATCTCACTCCATTGGTGGCTGCACAGTTCTCACCACCTAGAGGGGCGATGGTTCGGGATCCAGGACGGGATCCTAGGGACCACGGATGCAACCCTCCGAGGCTGGAGAGCAGTCACACAGGGGGAAAACATCCAAGGAAGATGGTCAAGTCTTCCTTGGATGTTTTCATCTCCACATAAATGTTCTGGAGTTAAGGGCCATTTAATAACTGCAGACACAGTACGCACTGGGACGGGTGCCCATCATCCTCTACGGACTAAGAGAAAAGGATTTACCGGTAGGTATTAAAATCCTATTTTCTCTAACGTCCTAGAGAATGCTGTGGACTCCGTAAGGACCATGGGGATAGACGGGCTCCGCAGGAGACATGGGCACTTTAAGAAAGACTTTAGTTCTGGGTGTGCACTGGCTCCTCCCTCTATGCCCCTCCTCCAGAACTCAGTTTGATACTGTACCCAGTGGAGACTGGGTGCTTTTCAGGAGCTCTCCTGAGCTTTCTGACAGAAAGTATTTTGTTAGGTTTTTAATTTTCAGGGAGCACTGCTGGCAACAGACTCCCTCATCGAGGGACTGAGGGGAGAGAAGCAGCCCTACTCTCTGAGTTGCAAGGTCCTGCTTCTTAGGCTACTGGACACCATTAGCTCCAGTGGGATTGGTACGCAGGATCTCACCCTCGCCGTCCGTCCCAGAGCCGCGCCGCCGTCCCCCTCGCAGAGCCGGAAGATAGAAGCCGGGTGAGTATGAGAAGAAAAGAAGACTTCAGAGGCGGCAGAAGACTTCATGATCTTCACTGAGGTAACGCATAGCACTGCAGCTGTGCGCCTTTGCTCCCATACACCTCACATACTCCGGTCACTGTAAGGGTGCAGGGCGCAGGGGGGGCGCCCTGGGCAGCAATATAAACCTCTTTCGCAAAAATATAACATATATACAGCTGGGCACTTTATATATGTATAAGCCCCCACCAATTTTACAGTTTAAGCGGGACAGAAGCCCGCCTCCGAGGGGGCGGGGCTTCTCCCTCAGCACTCACCAGCGCCATTTTTTCTCCACAGCACAGCTGAGAGGAAGCTCCCCGGACTCTACCCTGCTTATACCACGTTAGACAAGAGGGTTGAAAAGAGGGGTGGGGGGGGCACATAATTCGCAAATTACATACAGCAGCACTACTGGGCAAACATTAAGTTACTGTTTTATTCCTGGGTTATATAGCGCTGGGGGGTGTGCTGGCATACTCTCTCTCTGTCTCTCCAAAGGGCCTTGTGGGGAAACTGTCTTCAGAAAAAGCATTCCCTGTGTGTGTAGTGTGTCGGTACACGTGTGTCGACATGTCTGAGGAAGAAGGCTATATTAGAGAGGAGCGGGAGCAAATGAATGTGGTGTCTCCGCCGACAGCTGATTGGATGGATATGTGGAATGTTTTAAATGCTAGTGTAAACTCATTGCACAAAAGATTAGACAAGGCAGAAGCTTTGGGACAGTCAGGGTTTCAACCCATGCCTGATCCTATGTTGCAGGGACTGTCAGGGTCTCATAAGCGCCCACTATCCCAGATTGTTGACACAGATACCGACACGGATTCTGACTCCAGTGTCGATTACGATGATGCAAAGTTACAGCCAAAATTGGCAAAATCCATTCGATTTATGATTATGGCAATAAAAGATGTTTTGCACATCACAGAGGAACCCCCTGTCGCTGACAAGAGGGTACATATGTACAAGGGAAAGAAGCCTGAGGTAACCTTTCCCCCCTCACACGAGCTGAACGAGTTATGTGAAAAAGCTTGGGAGTCTCCAGATAAAAGACTGCAGATTTCCAAAAGGATTCTTATGGCGTATCCTTTCCCATCAACGGATAGGTTACGATGGGAATGCTCCCCTAGGGTGGACAAAGCATTAACACGCTTATCCAAGAAGGTAGCCCTCCCGTCCCAGGATACGGCTACCTTCAAAGAGTGTGCTGACCGCAAACAGGAGATTACCCTGAAGTCCATTTATACACATTCAGGTACCTTACTCAGACCGGCAATTGCGTCGGCCTGGGTGTGTAGTGCTGTAGCGGCATGGACAAATACCTTATCTGAGGGGATGGATAGCCTAGACAAGGATACTATTTTATTGACCCTGGGGCATATAAGAGATGCTGTCCTATATATGTGTGTATGCAAACTACAGGTGGTGCTGCAGGGCCCACACCCTTTTACTTGTCTTGTAGAGCAGCTCTGAAGCTGTTACAGTGCCCAGCTGCTGCAAGAAATCAGCTTGAATGCTTCAGGGGCTTGGGCATGGCCAACATGAGCCCCACACCGAAAGAGGGTGGGGGTGTTTAATGCAAACTTGGGGTTATACAAGCGCCGCAAAAGGCCGCCATGTCCTGCATGCCCCTTTTCTCTTTTCATATACAGATGAGGGTTCCAGCCAACTTTGGCCCACTGCTTGGATGACATCACCGTATGCAAATCCGTCTGCTGCAGACCTTCCCCCAGGAATGCTTGCAATAGTTGTTGCATATGGTTTAATGTCTGAGGGTGCTTCAGTATTAGGCAGCCTTCCGCCCTCCCATGTTCATCTGAAAAGATGTGGTCTCCCTGCAGTTGTTGTCCCCAGACGAGAGTTCCCTTGTGCTTCCTCAGTTAAATCTCCTTAACTTGACGGGGGTGTGCCCGAGCAGCCGCCCTCCCCAGCCCTATCCCAACACATACTTATCTTGCATATGAGATCTCTTGATCATGAAGATAGTTCTCACAGGTTGAGGTTCATCCTGGCCCCGCTCCCCGCTGGAGAGCGCTGATGGGGACAGCAGCGGGGCTTCAGCAGAAGGGTGAGTATGTGTGGCCAGAGACCTCCCTTCCCATGTGCAGGCCTGCAGAGTCTGCCACGCAGGATTGGGCATGTGGCACTCTCCCTCCCAGGGGCTCTTCCAGATGTAGCTCCTCAGCAGTATTTTTCCCGGGCTGCGCGGCGCTCTCCCCGACTGGCATCCGCCCTGGAACACTGCCTTCCTCAACGCAACATCAGCAGGGGGCCCTGGCCTCATCAACATCCCAGGTCTTTCTCATGTATGTATCATGTATGTGTGTGTGATATATGTATGAATCATATATGTTTGTGATATATATATATATATGTATGTATCTATCTATCTATCGTATGTGTGTGTATATATATGTATCTATCATGTATGTATGTATGTATCTATCTTGTATGTATGTGTTCTATCTATCTATCTATCTATCTATCTATCTATCTATCTATCTATCGTGTGTGTGATATATGTATGTATCTATCATGTATGTGTTATATGTATGTATCACACCTTCCTCTATACATATACATACATACATACATACATACATACATACACACACCTATATCTGTACGTACACTGACATACACACACCAACATCTATAGATAAACACGCTGACCCCTAAACGTACACCAACGTACCCACACCTGCATCTATACCTACACATGCTGACACGTGGACGTACACCGGCTTACCCACATGTGAATCTATACATACATGTGCTGACACCTGGACATACACTGATGTACCCACACCTAACATCTATACATATACATGCTAACACCTGGACGTATACAGACGTACCCACATTTGCATCCATGCATATATAGATGTAGGTGTGTGTACGTCAGTGTACGTCCAGGTGTCAACGCGTATATGTATAGATGCAGGTGTGGGTACGTCTGTGTATGTCCAGGTGTCAGAATGTGTATGTATAGATGCAGGTGTGGGAACGTCAGTGTAGGTTCAGGTGTCAGCGCGTGTATGTATAGATGCAGGTGCTTGTATGTCCAGATGTCAGTGCATGTATGTATAGATGCAAGTGTGGGTACGTCGGTGTATGTCCATTTGTCAGCGCGTGTATATATAGATGCAGGTGCTTGTATGTTGGTGTATGTCCAGGTGTCAGCATGTGTATGTATAGATGCAGGTGTGGGAATGTTGGTGTATGTCCAGGTGTCAGGGCGTGTATGTATGGATATTAGGTGTGGGTACATCAGTGTATGTCCAGGTGTTAGCGCATGTATGTATAGATGTATATATACACACACATACGATAGATAGATAGATAGATAGATAGATAGATAGATAGATAGATAGATAGATAGATAGATAGATACATATTATAAGGGCACGGCCAGGTGTTAGCGCATGTATGTATAGATGCAGGATAATAATCACACAGCGTGCCCCCCACCAACCACAAACCTCCCCCACCCCCCTGTATGACATAAACACCGCTAATTCCACTTACACACAATAATTTCAGTTTGCGACCAGGAGCCGGCAATGTATGTGCACCCAAATGAAGCCACTGTACATGCCCTGCAGGCTGCTATGTACTGCAACAGGTGCAACAAATGTAAATGCCCTATCTTTAAAATGGGGCATATTTTACTAAATTAAAAAAACCTGTAACTTTCTGTAAAACCTTAACCCCAAAAGGCACTACACTAACATCGGGGTGTAGAGTTGGATCTTGATCCAAGGCACCAACAGGCTAAAGCTTTGACTGTTCCCAGGATGCCTTGCACCGCCTCCTCTACAACCCTGCCCAGTGGCGTAACTAGACCTTTGTGGGCCCCATAGCAAAATTCTGAATGGGCCCACCAGCACTCAACAAGAATGAGTGGCGTTTGGGGTCAGAAAAGTAGAGGGGAAGGGGTCTGACAGAGTAGGGGGCAGGACATGAATGAATAGAAATAGAATACTGAGAAACTGAGGTGTCCATTATATAAAGAAATACAGTATGTGTGTCTGTGTGTATATCACACACACACACATATAAGGGAAATTCAAATGCCCTCAATTATTGCGCCCATTACACTCTGGTTTAGGTGCACAAAGCACCTAAACCTGAATAAAGTAATGGGCGCGATCATGAAAAGACACCGTTTGGTTGCCCAAATGGGTCTCTTTGCACACATTTCAGCTTGTTTCCCCTGGGGGTAGCGAGCTGAAATAAACATGTCGCACCCGTTGGCAGCAACATTAGAATAGCTGCTGACGGGCACGATTGAGGGAGGAAAGGGACATTTGAATCCAGCCCATAGATGCAATGTGAATATGTAATTTGTACCTTCCTATCTTAAAATGTATAAAGTAGTGTTTACACTAGAGGTCTTTCCGAACCCCCTAATCCTAACATTGTAATTTGCTTTAGGGCGCACCTCCAATTAGTCTAGTGTTTCGTATTTTCACATTAAATACTTTCTTGCATTGGTTGGTTAAAGATTAGATCGTATATTTTTCTAGATATAGCTGTGCATAGTCTACAAGGCTACATGCTTCTCCCCTAACTAGAGATGTGCAGCGGGCATTTTTCGTGTTTCATGTTTTGGTTTTGGTTTCGGATCCGCAGTTGTGTTTTGGATACGGACGCGTTTTGGCAAAACCACCCTTTCGGGTTTTGTATTCGGGTGATTTTTTTTTAAAACCTCAAACAGCTAAAATCATAGAATTTGGGGGTAATTTTGATCCTATAGTATTAAGCTCAATAACCATAATTTCTACTCCTTTCCAGTCTATTCTGAACACCTCACACCTCCCAATATTATTTTTAGTCCTAAAATTTGCACCAAGGTCCCTGGATGACTAAGCTAAGCGACCCAAGTGGGCAGCACAAACACCTGGCCCATCTAGGAGTGGCACTGCAGTGTCAGACAGGATGGCACTTAAAAAAATAGCCCCAAACAGCACATGATGCAAAGATAAATAAAAAAAGAGGCGCAAGATGAAATTGTAGTGTGTCTCTCCTGCTCAGTGTCAGTTCTCAGTAGTATCCTCATCAGTGCTCAGTATCACTGCTCATTGTCTTGTGCTGCAATGTGGTGCTCAGTATACTAGAGTACATTACTAATAGTCCAGTGCTGCATCTTGCTGCTCAGTGTCAGTTCTAGTATCCTCATCAGTGCTCAGTATCACTGCTCACTGTCTTGTGCTGCATTGTGGTGCTCAGTATACTACAGAACATTACTAATAGTCCAGTGCTGCATCTGGCTGCTCAGTGTCAGTTCTAGTAATCTCATCAGTGCTCCGTATCACTGCTCATTGTCTTGTGGTGCTCAGTATACTACAGTACATTACTAATACTCCAGTGTCTTGTGCCGCATATGGCTGCTGTAGGGTGCTGTGGTAGTGTCCTGTCACTGTGCATATGTCATCATTCCAGTCACAGTGATATCTGGTATCTATCTAGTGGTATCTAATTCCAGACATTACCACCGTCTAATTCCAGATATATTACTGGCATATAATTCCACACATTAAAAAATGGAGAACAAAAAGGTGGAGAGTAAAATAGGGAAAGATCAAGATCCACTTCCACCTAGTGCTGAAGCTGCTGCCACTAGTCAAGGCAGAGACAATTCAATGCCATCAACATTATGTAATGATTATACGATACATTATATATCATATCATTGTATGGTTGTAAAATACAACTTAAAAACTTTAATGAATAAATACATAAAGTAGCTTTTATGTAACCTTTTTAAACCTATTAGCATAGACCGAATCTCATCGTGTGTATAGGCCTTTAGTTCAACAACAGCATGGGACCAGTTAGTGTGTTTTGACTAGAGATGAGCGGGTTCGGTTTCTCTGAATCCGAACCCGCCAGAACTTCATGTTTTTTTTCACGGGTCCGAGCGACTCGGATCTTCCCGCCTTGCTCGGTTAACCCGAGCGCGCCCGAACGTCATCATGACGCTGTCGGATTCTCGCGAGGCTCGGATTCTATCGCGAGACTCGGATTCTATATAAGGAGCCGCGCGTCGCCGCCATTTTCACACGTGCATTGAGATTGATAGGGAGAGGACGTGGCTGGCGTCCTCTCCGTTTAGAATTAGAATAGATTAGAGAGACACTTGATTTACTAATTTTGGGGAGCATTAGGAGTACTCAGTAGTGTACAGTGCAGAGTTTTGCTGATAGTGACCAGTGACCACCACTTTTATTTATAATCCGTTCTCTGCCTGAAAAAAGCGATACACAGCACACAGTGACTCAGTCACATACCATATCTGTGTGCACTGCTCAGGCTCAGGCCAGTGTGCTGCATCATCTATTATCTATATATAATATTATATATATCTGTCTGACTGCTCAGCTCACACAGCTTATAATTGTGGGGGAGACTGGGGAGCACTACTGCAGTGCCAGTTATAGGTTATAGCAGGAGCCAGGAGTACATAATATAATCCGTTCTCTGCCTGAAAAAAGCGATACACAGCACACAGTGACTCAGTCACATACCATATCTGTGTGCACTGCTCAGGCTCAGGCCAGTGTGCTGCATCATCTATTATCTATATATAATATTATATATATCTGTCTGACTGCTCAGCTCACACAGCTTATAATTGTGGGGGAGACTGGGGAGCACTACTGCAGTGCCAGTTATAGGTTATAGCAGGAGCCAGGAGTACATAATATATTATATAGTGAGTGACCACCAGACACACAGTGCAGTTTATTTAATATATCCGTTCTCTGCCTGAAAAAAGCGATACACACAGTGACTCAGTCAGTCACATACCATATCTGTGTGCACTGCTCAGGCTCAGGCCAGTGTGCTGCATCATCTATATATATTATATATCTGTCTGACTGCTCAGCTCACACAGCTTATAATTGTGGGGGAGACTGGGGAGCACTACTGCAGTGCCAGTTATAGGTTATAGCAGGAGCCAGGAGTACATAATATTATATTAAAATTAAACAGTGCACACTTTTGCTGCAGGAGTGCCACTGCCAGTGTGACTAGTGACCAGTGACCTGACCACCAGTATATAATATTAGTAGTATACTATCTCTTTATCAACCAGTCTATATTAGCAGCAGACACAGTACAGTGCGGTAGTTCACGGCTGTGGCTACCTCTGTGTCGGCACTCGGCAGCCCGTCCATAATTGTATATACCACCTAACCGTGGTTTTTTTTTCTTTCTTTATACATACATACTAGTTACGAGTATACTATCTCTTTATCAACCAGTCTATATATTAGCAGCAGACACAGTACAGTGCGGTAGTTCACGGCTGTGGCTACCTCTGTGTCGGCACTCGGCAGCCCGTCCATAATTGTATATACCACCTAACCGTGGTTTTTTTTTCTTTCTTTATACATACATACTAGTTACGAGTATACTATCTCTTTATCAACCAGTCTATATATTAGCAGCAGACACAGTACAGTGCGGTAGTTCACGGCTGTGGCTACCTCTGTGTCGGCACTCGGCAGCCCGTCCATAATTGTATATACCACCTAACCGTGGTTTTTTTTTCTTTCTTTATACATACATACTAGTTACGAGTATACTATCTCTTTATCAACCAGTCTATATATTAGCAGCAGACACAGTACAGTGCGGTAGTTCACGGCTGTGGCTACCTCTGTGTCGGCACTCGGCAGCCCGTCCATAATTGTATACTAGTATCCAATCCATCCATCTCCATTGTTTACCTGAGGTGCCTTTTAGTTGTGCCTATTAAAATATGGAGAACAAAAATGTTGAGGTTCCAAAATTAGGGAAAGATCAAGATCCACTTCCACCTCGTGCTGAAGCTGCTGCCACTAGTCATGGCCGAGACGATGAAATGCCAGCAACGTCGTCTGCCAAGGCCGATGCCCAATGGCATAGTACAGAGCATGTCAAAACCAAAACACCAAATATCAGTAAAAAAAGGACTCCAAAACCTAAAATAAAATTGTCGGAGGAGAAGCGTAAACTTGCCAATATGCCATTTACCACACGGAGTGGCAAGGAACGGCTGAGGCCCTGGCCTATGTTCATGGCTAGTGGTTCAGCTTCACATGAGGATGGAGGCACTCAGCCTCTCGCTAGAAAACTGAAAAGACTCAAGCTGGCAAAAGCACCGCAAAGAACTGTGCGTTCTTTGAAATCCCAAATCCACAAGGAGAGTCCAATTGTGTCGGTTGCGATGCCTGACCTTCCCAACACTGGACGTGAAGAGCATGCGCCTTCCACCATTTGCACGCCCCCTGCAAGTGCTGGAAGGAGCACCCGCAGTCCAGTTCCTGATAGTCAGATTGAAGATGTCAGTGTTGAAGTACACCAGGATGAGGAGGATATGGGTGTTGCTGGCGCTGGGGAGGAAATTGACCAGGAGGATTCTGATGGTGAGGTGGTTTGTTTAAGTCAGGCACCCGGGGAGACACCTGTTGTCCGTGGGAGGAATATGGCCGTTGACATGCCAGGTGAAAATACCAAAAAAATCAGCTCTTCGGTGTGGAGGTATTTCACCAGAAATGCGGACAACAGGTGTCAAGCCGTGTGTTCCCTTTGTCAAGCTGTAATAAGTAGGGGTAAGGACGTTAACCACCTCGGAACATCCTCCCTTATACGTCACCTGCAGCGCATTCATAATAAGTCAGTGACAAGTTCAAAAACTTTGGGTGACAGCGGAAGCAGTCCACTGACCAGTAAATCCCTTCCTCTTGTAACCAAGCTCACGCAAACCACCCCACCAACTCCCTCAGTGTCAATTTCCTCCTTCCCCAGGAATGCCAATAGTCCTGCAGGCCATGTCACTGGCAATTCTGACGAGTCCTCTCCTGCCTGGGATTCCTCCGATGCATCCTTGCGTGTAACGCCTACTGCTGCTGGCGCTGCTGTTGTTGCCGCTGGGAGTCGATGGTCATCCCAGAGGGGAAGTCGTAAGCCCACTTGTACTACTTCCAGTAAGCAATTGACTGTTCAACAGTCCTTTGCGAGGAAGATGAAATATCACAGCAGTCATCCTACTGCAAAGCGGATAACTGAGTCCTTGACAACTATGTTGGTGTTAGACGTGCGTCCGGTATCCGCCGTTAGTTCACAGGGAACTAGACAATTTATTGAGGCAGTGTGCCCCCGTTACCAAATACCATCTAGGTTCCACTTCTCTAGGCAGGCGATACCGAGAATGTACACGGACGTCAGAAAAAGACTCACCAGTGTCCTAAAAAATGCAGTTGTACCCAATGTCCACTTAACCACGGACATGTGGACAAGTGGAGCAGGGCAGGGTCAGGACTATATGACTGTGACAGCCCACTGGGTAGATGTATGGACTCCCGCCGCAAGAACAGCAGCGGCGGCACCAGTAGCAGCATCTCGCAAACGCCAACTCTTTCCTAGGCAGGCTACGGCAACTGAGGAAGATCATCGCGGAATGGCTTACCCCAATTGGACTCTCCTGTGGATTTGTGGCATCGGACAACGCCAGCAATATTGTGTGTGCATTAAATATGGGCAAATTCCAGCACGTCCCATGTTTTGCACATACCTTGAATTTGGTGGTGCAGAATTTTTTAAAAAACGACAGGGGCGTGCAAGAGATGCTGTCGGTGGCCAGAAAAATTGCGGGACACTTTCGGCGTACAGGCACCACGTACAGAAGACTGGAGCACCACCAAAAACTACTGAACCTGCCCTGCCATCATCTGAAGCAAGAAGTGGTAACGAGGTGGAATTCAACCCTCTATATGCTTCAGAGGTTGGAGGAGCAGCAAAAGGCCATTCAAGCCTATACAATTGAGCACGATATAGTAGGTGGAATGCACCTGTCTCAAGTGCAGTGGAGAATGATTTCAACGTTGTGCAAGGTTCTGATGCCCTTTGAACTTGCCACACGTGAAGTCAGTTCAGACACTGCCAGCCTGAGTCAGGTCATTCCCCTCATCAGGCTTTTGCAGAAGAAGCTGGAGGCATTGAAGGAGGAGCTAAAAGGGAGCGATTCCGCTAGGCATGTGGGACTTGTGGATGCAGCCCTTAATTCGCTTAACAAGGATTCACGGGTGGTCAATCTGTTGAAATCAGAGCACTACATTTTGGCCACCGTGCTCGATCCTAGATTTAAAGCCTACCTTGGATCTCTCTTTCCGGCAGACACAGGTCTGCTGGGGTTGAAAGACCTGCTGGTGACAAAATTGTCAAGTCAAGCGGAACGCGACCTGTCAACATCTCCTCCTTCACATTCTCCCGCAACTGGGGGTGCGAGGAAAAGGCTCAGAATTCCGAGCCCACCCGCTGGCGGTGATGCAGGGCAGTCTGGAGCGACTGCTGATGCTGACATCTGGTCCGGACTGAAGGACCTGACAACGATTACGGACATGTCGTCTACTGTCACTGCATATGATTCTCTCAACATTGATAGAATGGTGGAGGATTATATGAGTGACCGCATCCAAGTAGGCACGTCACACAGTCCGTACTTATACTGGCAGGAAAAAGAGGCAATTTGGAGGCCCTTGCACAAACTGGCTTTATTCTACCTAAGTTGCCCTCCCACAAGTGTGTACTCCGAAAGAGTGTTTAGTGCCGCCGCTCACCTTGTCAGCAATCGGCGTACGAGGTTACATCCAGAAAATGTGGAGAAGATGATGTTCATTAAAATGAATTATAATCAATTCCTCCGCGGAGACATTGACCAGCAGCAATTGCCTCCACAAAGTACACAGGGAGCTGAGATGGTGGATTCCAGTGGGGACGAATTGATAATCTGTGAGGAGGGGGATGTACACGGTGATATATCGGAGGGTGAAGATGAGGTGGACATCTTGCCTCTGTAGAGCCAGTTTGTGCAAGGAGAGATTAATTGCTTCTTTTTTGGGGGGGGTCCAAACCAACCCGTCATATCAGTCACAGTCGTGTGGCAGACCCTGTCACTGAAATGATGGGTTGGTTAAAGTGTGCATGTCCTGTTTTGTTTATACAACATAAGGGTGGGTGGGAGGGCCCAAGGACAATTCCATCTTGCACCTCTTTTTTCTTTTCTTTTTCTTTGCATCATGTGCTGATTGGGGAGAGTTTTTTGGAAGGGACATCCTGCGTGACACTGCAGTGCCACTCCTAGATGGGCCCGGTGTTTGTGTCGGCCACTAGGGTCGCTAATCTTACTCACACAGTCAGCTACCTCATTGCGCCTCTTTTTTTCTTTGCGTCATGTGCTGTTTGGGGAGGGTTTTTTGGAAGGGACATCCTGCGTGACACTGCAGTGCCACTCCTAGATGGGCCCGGTGTTTGTGTCGGCCACTAGGGTCGCTAATCTTACTCACACAGCTACCTCATTGCGCCTCTTTTTTTCTTTGCGTCATGTGCTGTTTGGGGAGGGTTTTTTGGAAGGGACATCCTGCGTGACACTGCAGTGCCACTCCTAGATGGGCCCGGTGTTTGTGTCGGCCACTAGGGTCGCTAATCTTACTCACACAGCTACCTCATTGCGCCTCTTTTTTTCTTTGCGTCATGTGCTGTTTGGGGAGGGTTTTTTGGAAGGGCCATCCTGCGTGACACTGCAGTGCCACTCCTAGATGGGCCCGGTGTTTGTGTCGGCCACTAGGGTCGCTAATCTTACTCACACAGCTACCTCATTGCGCCTCTTTTTTTCTTTGCGTCATGTGCTGTTTGGGGAGGGTTTTTTGGAAGGGACATCCTGCGTGACACTGCAGTGCCACTCCTAGATGGGCCCGGTGTTTGTGTCGGCCACTAGGGTCGCTTATCTTACTCACACAGCGACCTCGGTGCAAATTTTAGGACTAAAAATAATATTGTGAGGTGTGAGGTATTCAGAATAGACTGAAAATGAGTGTAAATTATGGTTTTTGAGGTTAATAATACTTTGGGATCAAAATGACCCCCAAATTCTATGATTTAAGCTGTTTTTTAGTGTTTTTGGAAAAAAACACCCGAATCCAAAACACACCCGAATCCGACAAAAAAAATTCGGTGAGGTTTTGCCAAAACGCGTTCGAACCCAAAACTCGGCCGCGGAACCGAACCCAAAACCAAAACCCGAAAAATTTCAGGCGCTCATCTCTAGTTTTAACCACTGCACAGCACCTGGTGTTATATAGTAAGCACCACTATGGCATAGTATACAGCATTATGGGCCTGATATGAGTGTGACCAGCGGTGATGTGGAATGCAGTAGGAGGTGCTGTTTAGCAAGCACCACTTCTATATTCACCATGCAGTATATTGTGTGAATATAGAAGTGTTGGCTGTGTTATGTATTAGAGTAATTATTGCAGCTCCCAGCTAAAATTGCAACAATGTAATTTAGTGACAAGCTGCAGAGATTAACCCTTTCTGTGGCTGCTGCACAACCTCTATTCATATCGCTGAATTCAATTAGGGAGATGTTCTCACCCCGCGAGCAAGCGCAGGTATATGCCACACTTAAATGTATGGGTATGGTCTCCATAAAATGAGCGTAGCCTTGCAGGCAAAGACTACCTTACACCCTAGTTCTTGACCCTGCACCAACAGACCTCGGCCACCACAGGGAAAAAAGTACAGTAATTTCCACCATGTTAAGCCCCACACATTAATGCCCTTTGGGACATATTATGTCACACACCACAATATCTGTGATACACTATGCCCTACAGTAAAGCTTCTAATTACTTTTACAAAAACTGCTCAACGCCAAGAGTTTCACGTGCTGGGTGTCATGCTCATTGCCAGGGGTTTCACTCTCTGGGTGTCATGCTCATTGCCAGGGGGAACGCAGTAGGAGGTGTTATATAGTAAGCACCACTATGGCATAGTATATAGCATTATATATATTGTGAGCACTGGTGATGTTGAGTGCAGTAGAGCTGCTGCTGGGTAATTACAATTTACTACAACCACCAATATATTCTGCTGCACTATATATATGCAAAGCTAATTCTGCTGGGTAATTACAATTGACTACAACCACCAATATATTCTGCTGCACTATATCTATATTTGCAAAGCTAATTCTGCTGGGTAATTACAATTGACTACAACCACCAATATATTCTGCTGCACTATATCTATATATGCAAAGCTAATTCTGCTGAGTAATTACAATTGACTACAACCACCAATATATTCTGCTGCACTATATCTATATATGCAAAGCTAATTCTGCTGGGTAATGTAAATTGAAACATTATTGCATAGTATGTGATTTTTAAGTACTTTTTTAAAGTTTTGAATGATAAAGACCCAGTTTAATCTTTGTGGAATGCCTGGTTGTTGTTTTTAAGGTAATTTATTGCCTGGCATTTGAGGGGGTGGGGTGTGGTTACAGATTTCAATTATTGGTTTCACTTGTAATAGTCTTCTACTTAAGTCCAATGGTGTAGGCTGTGCAAAGCCGTTTGGCTGTGCATTTATTGATCTAAGCATGCATTTTTATCAAAGCGTGATAAAATTGACACATAACAGCAGTGTTCAATCAGCATTAATTTATCTTCAGCTGATATCGATTGTGAATTGACGTTTCTTCTCTTCTTGTCACCTCCAGGTAATTACAATTGACTACAACCACCAATATATTCTGCTGCACTATATCTATATATGCAAAGCTAATTCTGCTGGGTAATGCAAATTGAAACATTATTGCATAGTATGTGATTTTGAAGTACTTTTTTAAAGTTTTGAATGATATAGACCCAGTTTAATCTTTGTGGAATGCCTGGTTGTTGTTTTTAAGGTAATTTATTGCCTGGCATTTGAGGGGGTGGGGTGTGGTTACAGATTTCAATTATTGGTTTCACTTGTAATAGTCTTCTACTTAAGTCCAATGGTGTAGGCTGTGCAAAGCCATTTGGCTGTGCATTTATTGATCTAAGCGTGCATTTTTATCAAAGCGTGATAAAATTGACACATAACAGCAGTGTTCAATCAGCGTTCAATCGAAGTGAAAAAGAAGGAAAACAGAAGCACACCAATCTAACAAAACAAAGAAAACTGAAGAACTAATAACAAATGTGAGTCACTTACTCCTCAGATCACTCACCTCCTGATTGTTGCATCTGATTACATAGCACAGAACTACCTTACTTGGACATTTCATAAACCATCCATTTCACCTACAAATGCCTGTATCTGTATTATTGTAATTTTGTTTTTTAAGCACAGCTGCACCAATGCAATTTTACCTGCAAACACTTAAAACATCTAACATAATTACCATTGCTTCTTAAACCTCTCACAATCCTTTCATTTCTTACACTCCAAATACATTTCTGCACCCACTTTATCTACGCTTTTGACTCATTTCATACTAAATCTACACCCCTTGAGCCTACACTGCTTTTCTCACCTGCATTTCTGCAATTCTTCTGCTCGGATTGCCTTACAGTCTCCTCTCCTACTTCCACTACTTCAACCTATTTACCTACTTAACACTATGTCAAGGTTTTCTTATACTCCCCACATCACTCAGTGTCTACCTAATAATGTATCTTTATCCTTCCCCACTAGTCTCCTCCACCTCCTCCTCTCTCCCCTCCTCTGTCTCCCCTCCATCCCTCTGTTTCCTTCCCCCACCTTTCCTGTTACCCCACTTTCATTCACCTCTGCCCCATGGTCCTGCTACCCCACAACTCAGCCCTGCTCCCTCTCTCCCTTCCCTGTCACCTCCCCACACCCCCATCCACATCACACTGACCTCCCTCCCTGCCCACCTCCTGCAGTTTCCCCTCCTAGCTCAGGCACCCGTACCATCACTACTCTCTCATCATCCCTGCCCTCAAAGTTAATCCCACCTCATCGCTACAGCAACCCTGAAAATCTAATTCACATCTCTCCCACAAACTCATACCCCCTATCCTGTGCCCTCTGGAATGCCAGATCTGTTTGTAACAAACTGGTCCCCACTCATGACCTTTTCATTTCCAACTCCCTACACCTACTAGCCATTACTGAAACTTGGATTACGCCCTCTGACACTACTTCTGCTGCTGCTCTCTCTGCTGGGGGCCTTACATTCACACACACACCCCGACCTGGGGGTCGCCATGGGGGTGGTGTTGGGGTCCTTTTACCTTCTAGTTACTCCTACCAACTCATACCACCAGAACCATCCCTTATATTCTCTACATTTGAGGACCACGCCATATGCCTCTTCCAACCAGTCCATCTTAGAGTAGCTGTCATTTACCGCCCCCCTGGTACTGCTTCCAAATTCATCGACAACTTTGCTTCCTGGCTTCCTCACTTCTGACATTCCCACCATTATCCTAGGCGATTTCAACATCCCTATTGACATCCCCACACAATCCCCTGCCTCTAAACTCCTTAACCTCACCTCTTCACTTGGTCTCTCCCAGTGGACCTCCTCACCCTCCCATGTGAATGGGAGCTCACTGGATCTGGTCTTCACTCACCGCTGTGATATTTCTGATTTTTCCAACTCCCCATTTCCCCTCTCTGACCACCACCTGCTCTCCTTCAACCTATCTCTCTCGACTTCCCCATCTCTACCTCCTAAGGCTACCATCACTAAGCGTAACATTGAAGCTATTGACACCACATTCCTTTCCTCCCTGTTTGACTCACTTCTCTCTCCTATTCTCTCTCTCTCATGCCCTGAGCAAGCCACTTCCACATACAATGCTTCCCTTACTTCTGCTCTTGACTCTGTTGCTCCACCAACCACTATTCACCCTTGCAAATTAACACCTCAACCCTGGCACACCAAATGCACCAGATATCTGCAAAAATGCTCATGTACTGCTGAGTGACACTGGAGGAAATCACGCTCTAAGGCAGACTTCCTCCATTTCAAACTTATGCTCTCATCCTTCAGTGCTGCCCTTTCTCTTGCTAAACAGTCATACTTCAAGAACCTCATCTCCTCCCAGTCTTCCAACCCCCGGCGCCTCTTTGCCACTCTCAACTCACTCCTCTGCCCACCTCCACCTCGTCTCCCTTCCTCACTCTCTGCTCTTGACTTTGCCACTTACTTCACATCCAAAATTGACTCCATACGTCAGGACATCACATCACACCAGACTATCAGTAACCAGCCTTCTCCCATCCCTTACCAACCCTCCCCATCCCTCGTACCAACTCTGTCATCTTTCTCCCATGCATCTGGAGAGGAAGTCATGGCCCTCATTCGTTCCTGTCCCCTCACCACCTCCCCACTTGACCCTATCCCCTCCCGCCTCCTTTGCCACCTCTCTTCTTCTGCTTGTTCCCATCTTTCCCACCTTCTCAATCTCTCCCTCTCATCAGGCACTGTCCCCTCTGCCTTCAAGCACGCTCTCATCTCTCCTATTCTTAAAAAACCTACCCTTGATCCAAACACTCTCTCCAACTACCGACCCATCTCTCTCCTCCCTTTTGCCTCCAAACTCCTTGAGCGTATTGTCTACAACCGCCTTACTTCCTTTCTTTCCTCACACTCACTGCTTGACCCATTCCAGTCTGGCTTCCGTCCTCTCCACTCCACTGAAACTGCCCTTACAAAAGTATGCAATGACCTCCATGCTGCTAAATCTAAGAGACACTACTCTCTACTTATTCTACTTGATCTCTCTGCTGCTTTTGACACTGTGGACCATCCTCTCCTACTGCAAATCCTTCACTCCATTGGTCTGCGTAACACTGCCCTCTCTTGGTTGTCGTCCTACCTTTCTGACCGTTCATTCTCTGTCTCCTCTCATGACTCCACCTCCCCCTCACTTCCACTAACTGTAGGGGTACCCCAAGGTTCTGTCCTTGGTCCTCTTCTCTTCTCTCTCTATACGTCCTCACTAGGTAAGCTCATTAGTTCTTTTGGTTTCCAATATCATCTCTATGCTGATGACACTCAAATCTATCTTTCCTCTCCAGACCTCTCCCCTACTCTCCTCACTCGTATCTCCAACTGTCTCTCTGCTATCTCTTCCTGGATGTCCCAGCGCTTTCTTAAACTTAACATGTCTAAGACCGAGCTGATCATCTTCCCTCCCTCCCGCATAATCTCACCTCCTACAATCGCACTACTATCTCCTCTACCCCCAAGCGCGCTGTCTTGGAGTAATCCTTGACTCCTCCCTCTCCTTCAAACCACACATTCAGCACCTCTCACAAACCTGCCGTTTTCATCTAAAAAATATTTCCAGGATCAGACCCTTTCTGACCCAGGATGCTACTAAGACTCTTATCCACTCACTGGTCATCTCCAGACTGGACTGCTGTAATCTCTTCCTGACTGGCATTCCTGACAAATACCTCTCTCCACTCCAATCTATCCTCAATGCTGCTGCCCGGCTCATTTTCCTCACCAAACGCACTACGTCCACCTCTCCTCTCTTACTAGTCCTTCACTGGCTCCCCTTCCCTTTCAGAATCCATTTCAAGCTTCTCACACTTGCTTACAAAGCCCTCACCCACTCCTCTCCCATCTACATCTCTGATCTTATCTCGCTTTACACTCCCACCCGTCCTCTTCGCTCTGCTAATGCACACCGACTCTCCTGCCTACGGATTACTTCCTCCCACTCCTACCTCCAAGATTTTTCACGTGCTGCACCACTTCTCTGGAATTCCCTACCTCTCCCCCTCAGACTCTCCACCTCTCTACAAAGCTTCAAACGGGCTCTCAAGACCCACTTCTTCACCAAACCCAGCCAAATCTCATCCTAAACCTCTGTTCCATGCTCTCTATGTACCCCATCTGTCTCACCCCTGTCTGTCTACCCCTCCCTTTTAGAATGTAAGCTCTCACGAGCAGGGCCCTCTTCCCTCATGTGCTTACTCTTTTCTTACTTTAATAATCTTCAGCTGCACCAAATCCAGCAGTCTTCTGCCACCTGATACTTATTCCAGTGTCATCTGCTGATGTAGCTATGTTTATTTACCCTGTACTTGTCCTATATTGTCGTCAACTGTAAGTTGCTGTTTTCCTGTTTGATTATTTGTTTATGTACTCTGTAATTGGGCACTGCGGAACCCTTGTGGCGCCATATAAATAAAGGATAATAATAATAATAAATAATATAATATATAGCAGTACGGTACAGTAGGCCACTGCTCTACCTACCTCTGTGTCGTCAAGTATACTATCCATCCATACCTGTGGTGCATTTTAGAAAAAAACATGTCTCGGCAGAGCAATCTATAAATCCATCATTTTTCAGACAGCAACAGTGGGTATTGTAATAGTCACCCAATCCATCACTTTTATAGGGTTACATGCACCCACATGCTACAGCCTGTCTCAATAATTTTACTGTCACGCTGTGTGTGTTTGTGTTTTTATTTGGGTATTTTTTGTTGTTGTAGAACTACAGGTACCAGCAAGCCCGTTATTTCCCCGCCTGCTGGTACTTGAGGTTCTCCAAGTACCAGCAAGCGGGGGAGGCTTGCTGGGCCTTGTAGTTCCACAACGAAAAAACAATATTCTTTTTTTACACACATGGCTATCAGCCCGGCACCCACCACCCAGGGGTGCTGGGGACAGCCTCGGGCTTCACCCCTGGCCCTTGGGTGCCTCGAGGGGAGGAACCTCTTGATTTAAGGGGTCCCCACTCCTCCAGGGAACCCCGGCCAGGGGTGACTAGTTGGAGGGGTAATGCCAGGGCCGCAGGGACCTACATAAAAGTATCCCCCGGCTGTGGCATTATCTCTCTGGCTAGTGGAGCCCGGTGCTGGTTTTAAAAATATGGGGGACCCCTACATCTATTGTCCCACGTATTTTTGGAACCTGGACCGGTCTAAGAGCCCGGTGCTAGTTGTCTAAATACGGGGAACCCCTGTCCAATTTTTCCCCCAGTATTTAAATAACCAGGACCGGCTCAAAGAGCCCGAGGCTGGTTATACTAAGGAGGGGGGACCTCACGCATTTTTTTTTAACCCATTCAGACCCTTCTCCTTTAAGTTAATGGAAGCCCTGGACAACAAAATTGCATTCATGTCCTCCTCCCTCACCCTTCCCAGTCCCAAACACTCATTTTTTTTTCTTTAAAAATTTATAATATATAACGAGAACAATGAGCAAGCAGGCAGCGGGCATTGGCGGCATCGGACTGAGATAGAAATTAGTGGTGGAGGGCTGGGTCAGTTGATTGTGGGCGAGTTTGTAAGCCATTGGCGGTGGCAGCGGGTATCGGCTCAGAGGCAGTAGCGGGCATTGGCTAAGGGTCATCGGCAGGATTCGGCGGACATTATGGCTGTAGTGCCTCACTAGCCACTGACCTCACCGCACGCCACTGTGGGACAGATGTAACATGCAGAGAGAGGTAGATTTGGGAGGGGGAATGTCCTAGCATAACTGTTAATTGCAGTGTAATACTGTAATTCAGCTGTGCAGCATTTGTGGCTAAATGTCAAAGAAGCCAGTATTTACCCTGCATGCAAAACAATAAATGTATTTGAACATACCTCCCAACTATCCCAATTTTTGCAGGACAGTCACTTTTTTGGGGAATGTCCAGCTAACCCAAACAACCCCCCCCCCCCTTCCCATGGGGAATGGGGGGGGGGGGTGGAAGGCTCCCTGTAGCTTGTTGCTCTGCAAATATGCACATTGTGGGTAATTCAGACCTGATTGCTAGGGTGTGTTTTTTGCATCCCTGTAATCAGGTAGTTGCCGCCTACAGCGGAAGAGAAAATTTGCTGTGCAGGTGTGTGATCACATGTGCACAAGAGCTGCACAGCTCAGCACTTACTCAGCCATTGAGGTGACGTCACAAATCCTCCCACAAAACGCCGGGTCCCTCCAGTGTTTTTCCGGACACTCCCTAGAAACATTCAGTTGCCACCCACACAAACACCCTCTTCTTGTCAATCTTCTTGTGATCTCCGGACCGTCGCACTTACGCATTGTGGCGCATACGCATGTGCAGTGCAGACCAGATTGCCCGCTGGGTGAAAATAAATTGAAGCGATCTGGTCTGAATAAGCCTCAATGTCTATTCACGGGAGACAGAGGGGCTGGGGCATGGCCAGCAGCTCACAGAGCACCTATAATGACAAAAATGGGAGACATGGCTCATGATCGCGATATACCTGCGAAGGTACGCCCTCTACTGATTGACAGGCAGAGGCATTCGCATTTTCTGCGGGGCACCCGGAGAAAATGTAGGCACACGCACAGGATGGACCCTGCGTATATGCCCCCATCCTCTTCATAGTTTTTGCGGTTGGAACGCGTATTACGATCCAAACTGAATTAGGCCCTATGTCTTATATACACGAGCAGTGTGAAAACATCAATCGATGGGGGTAATTCCAAGATGATCGCAGCAGGAATTTTGTTAGCAGTTGGGCAAAACCATGTGTACTGCAGGGGAGGCAGATATAACGTGCAGAAAGAGTTAGATTTGGGTGAGTTATTTTGTTTCTGTGCAGGGTAAATACTGACTGCTTTATTTTTACACTGCAAATTAGATTGCAGATTGAACACACCACACCCAAATCTAACTCTCTCTGCACATGTTAAATCTGCCTTCCCTGCAGTGCACATAGGTGGTCATTCCGAGTTGTTCGCTCTGTAATTTTCTTCGCATCGCAGCGATTTTCCGCTTAATGCGCATGCGCAATGTTCACACTGCGACTGCGCCAAGTAAATTTGCTATGCAGTTAGGAATATTACTCACGGTTTTTTCATCGTTCTGGTGATCGTAATGTGATTGACAGGAAGTGGGTGTTTCTGGGCGGAAACAGGCCGCTTTATGGGCGTGTGGGAAAAAATGCTACCGTTTCTGGGAAAAACGCGGGAGTGGCTGGAGAAACGGAGGAGTGTCTGGGCGAATGCTGGGTGTGTTTGTGACGTCAAACCAGGAACGACAAGCACTGAACTGATCGCACTGGCAGAGTAAGTCTCGAGCTACTCAGAAACTGCACAGAGATGTCTTATCGCAATATTGCAAATCTTTCGTTCGCAATTTTAAGATGCTAAGATTCACTCCCAGTAGGCGGCAGCTTAGCGTGTGCAATGCTGCTAAAAGCAGCTTGCGAGCGAACAACTCGGAATGAGGGCCATGGGGGGTAATTCTGAGTTGATCGCAGCAGGATTTTTGTTAGCAGTTGGGCAAAACCATGTGCACTGCATTTACGAACAGATGATTTTTTTATATACATTTTAAAATGTTAGTAAATGTGTGTGTGTTTTTCAACCTGTAAGCCCAACATCGATTAAGATCGATCTTAAATAGACCCCTGGGTTTTAAGGATAACCATGGTTGAGTCCAATGGTTAATTCACATTGACCGAAGTTCTAATTAAGTCACCTGTGCTCAAGCATGATATCCTTAAAATCTGGATTGCAATGACAGCATTTTGGAACTATGCCTAAGGGTTTAATTTTTACATTTATCCACTGACAATAAATCTACCTACAATATCCCTGTAACTGTTATGATTACAGTATTTCACTAAATAATTTAATTTGCTGAACCTTCTGTAAAAAGAAATATTAAGCTGCTGTAATTCCCAGATGCAGCAAATTTGTTAGCTAGTGGGCAAAACCATGTGCACTGCAGGGATGGGGGGGGGGGGGGGCAGATATAACATTTGCAGAGAGATTTAGGTGGGTTATATTGTTTGTGTGCAGGGTAAATACTGGCTGTTTTGTTTTTACACTGCAATTTAGATTTCAGTTTGAACACACCGCACCAAAATCTAACTCTCTCTGCACATATTATACACCCCCCCCCCACCCCTGCAGTGTACATGGTTTTAGCTAATAAATTTGCTGCTGTGATCAGATCTGAGTTAAGCCCTATGTATTTGGCACTGGCAAAGGGTTAGAGGCCTTGCTGTAGAGCTCACACCTTTCTTATCATGCATTGTAATATTTCCTATGTCCTGATGTTGTGCTCTCTGCTCCATCCAAGTAAACAGCAATGTAGCATGGCTATCAAAGAGCGTGAAGTTTGCAGATTTCCTGGGATTAATGCTAAGGAATGCTATTCCAGAGGCTGCTGCTTTAATTCAAGTGTCACTGGGGTTAAATGGTGTTTTTACCTTAAAAACACAGGTAGAGTATATAGTACAGTGGTAAAGTGGGAGCATGTAGTGCTATTGATTACAGATTTGATGGAGCTTAAACATGGATAAGGTCCATGGCTCTAAGAGTTTATCTTGTGTATCCTTTATTCTTAGTCATGGTCAGATAAGATTAGAAAATACCATTTAAGTGGAAATTTCCTGTTAGCTGTTTTTCAGTTTGCTCAACTGTCTGATTAACTGGTCCTAAAAAAGGACCAAAGGAGCTAAATTGCCCTGTGATCTAGCTAAATTGCCCCAGTAAAAAAAAAAAAAAAAACTAAGCTGCTGTAATTCCTGGATGTTTCCTTACTGCATCAACAGGAAGTGACAAGAAACAATGTAATGTGGAACCGTACAGCAGAAGGGATTGCGGCTACCCCACAATAAGTGCAGCGGAATGTAAGAAGAGGAATTGTTGCTTTGACTGCAGCATTCCCGGGGTTAACTGGTGTTTCTTCAAGTCACAAGGTATGGAGCTGCTGTATAGTTACTCGCAAGTCAGTAGTTGTATGATGCTCACACCTGTTAAGCTGGATACACACAGAATGCCCTACACAGGGGGTGAAATGAGCGCCCCCCCCCCACCCCCCGTACGCTCAGCACACATCACGCTGTGCTGAGCGGGGGGAGAGATGTGTGCTGAGCAGTTCGCTCAGCACACATCTCTCCCCAAAATCAGGCCGTGAATACGGACCTTAAAACTGGATCCACACTTAGATTATCTGTCCAATTTTTTTTTCTAGTTGAAACAAAATTATGCTAATATGTGGCAGCAAATGACAATTGACCATTTGCTCACAAACACTGGAAAACATCCAAAAATGGTCATTTAGATAAATTGGTTAAATCCATTTCATTTAGCTAATTTATCCAAACTACCTTTATTGTATCTTTGTGGGTGAATGATGTGTGGGTCAGTGTTGAGGGTGGTGGAGGAGATGGGTAATAGGCACAGCAGGGTGTGGACAGTCAAATAGTGTGCTTAGAGGTTCAGAGTCATTGTATGAGACTCTGGCAACAGTGACTTGATGAGTCTGGTGTCCATAGGGTGGGACGCATTAACCTTTTTATGCTATTGAAATAGTTCTCCTCCTGACCGACGCAGTTCCTTGCTCCGTGGTTGGTGTATTGTCCTGTTGCAGCGCCTCTCCACTGTGGTCACAGTGAGCTGTGTGGTGTTGCTGGCGCATGCCAATCTCCCCCCAACCTCCCTCTTGCATTTCAGACCTACGTACGCATGATGGGATCTTGTATGATATGCGCGTGTGCTGTAGAGATGAAAGTGGGGGTGAGGAGGCAGATCGTGAGATGGGGAAACTTTGTGGACTGTTAGCGAAGGGGAGCACTGGGCAATCTGAGTTGCAAAGAGGGCAGCAGAAGAGGTTATTGCATGTGCACTGGTGACAGGTCCATCATTGGTGGCCAGCCTCAGTGGTAAAGGGGTACATGAGCTAGTGTCCCTTGGCCAGCCATGTACCATGGCCACCTCCCTACATCCTATATATTCTCCCTGATCTGTCACTTTGTTACGGTCTGCTGCTGGCACTGGTGTATCGTCCTGCAGTTGCCGTCTCCGCCCATTGCTGTGACTTCCCCCAGAGTTAGCCACACAGAGTGACAGATCTGGGAAAATATATAGGAGATCATTACTTTCACTTGCAGCCTACCTTATTTTTTGCAGCCTAGCATGCTCCTGACCCCTTCTCTCACTAATACTTATACAACATTCATGAACTTATCTTAAGGTTTCTTTATTATTCAGTCACACTGTCTTGGATCCAAACCATTTCCTGTGGCATTGCAGTCAAACAATTGAGCTATTTACCCTTGCATAGAAAGGTATAATCTAAGCTAGAGAATTCTATTTGGAGCTCACCTTGTACTTTGTGAAGAAATAATCAGCTTTGTGGCTGAGCAGATATATGGAGTGTGTGGCTGCACACTGCATTGATCTGCTGAGTTGCAATGCTAATAATTTTTTTTTTTGCAAAGTACCAATAGCTTCATTGTGAAGGTGGAAAGAAGAGTATTACGGCATGGAATGTACAAACTGCGAGACCCTGCTGGTAGCGCCTTTGTCTATTTAGTAGGAAGGGCACGTAACAGCCGGGGGGCAATGGAGGAAGCCCCTTTAGGGCTGGAGCCCGGCGGCAACTGACTCCGTTGTCTCTGGCAGTTCCGCCCCTGGACTAGAGGAATGGTCAAGAACATGGCAACATTTAATGCCAAAAAATGCAAAATCATACACGTCTCAAAA